>NC_091371.1:17176611-17471611 GCF_038502225.1 Cherax quadricarinatus | reverse complement strand
ATATTGTCGGTAATTCTACCAACATTAATAGTAAGTTGTAGTGGTGGAGATGTGGAGATGGAGTGTAGGGGGTGTGGAGGTGTGGGGGTGTGGAGGTGTGGAGGTGTGGGGGTGTGGGGGGCTGGCTAGGTAAGTCAGCCACAAGCGACCACTAACACACATTACTAAACCTTCATTAGCAGCCTCCAGGTTGCTACTACACGAGCATCGGCTTCACCACTCCTACAACCCCTACACAGGGAATGTGCTGCAACCATATGTAATGTGTGTGTGTGTGTGTGTACTCACCTCACCTAGTTGTACGCACCTAGTGGAGGTTGCGGGGGTCGAGTCGCAGCTCCTGGCCCCTCCTCTTCACTGATCGCTACTAGGTCACTCTCCCTGAACCGTGAGCTTTATCATACCTCTGCTTAAAGCTATGTATGGATCCTGCCTCCACTACATCGCTTCCCAAACTATTCCACTTACTGACTACTCTGTGGCTGAAGAAATACTTCCTAACATCCCTGTGATTCATCTGTGTCTTCAACTTTCAACTGTGTCCCCTTGTTGTTGTGTCCCATCTCTGGAACATCCTGTCTTTGTCCACCTTGTCAATTCCTCTCAGTATTTTGTATGTCGTTATCATGTCCCCCCTATCTCTCCTGTCCTCCAGTGTCGTCAGGTTGATTTCCCTTAACCTCTCCTCGTAGGACATACCTTTTAGCTCTGGGACTAGTCTTGTTGCAAAGCTTTGCACTTTCTCTAGTTTCTTTACGTGCTTGGCTAGGTGTGGGTTCCAAACTGGTGCCGCATACTCCAATATGGGCCTAACGTACACAGTGTACAGGGTCCTGAACGATTCCTTATTAAGATGTCGGAATGCTGTTCTGAGGTTTGCTAGGCGCCCATATGCTGCAGCAGTTATTTGGTTGATGTGCGCTTCAGAAGATGTGCCTGGTGTTATACTCACCCCAAGATCTTTTTCCTTGAGTGAGGTTTGTAGTCTCTGGCCCCCCTAGACTGTACTCCGTCTGCGGTCTTCTTTGCCCTTCCCCAATTTTCATGACTTTGCACTTGGTGGGATTGAACACCAGGAGTCAATTGCCGGACCAGGTCTGTAGCCTGTCCAGATCCCTTTGTAGTTCTGCCTGGTCTTCGATCGAGTGAATTCTTCTCATCAACTTCACGTCATTTGCAAACAGGGACACCTCAGAGTCTATTCCTTCCGTCATGTCGTTCACAAATACCAAAAACAGCACTGGTCCTAGGACTGACCCCTGTGGGACCCCGCTGGTCACAGGTGCCCACTCTGACGCCTCGCCATGTACCGTGACTCGCTGCTGTCGTCCTGACAAGTGTTCCCTGATCCATTGTAGTACCTTCCCTGTTATCCCTGCTTGGTCCTCCAGTTTTTGCACTAATCTCTTGTGTAGAACTGTGTCAAACGCCTTCTTGCAGTCAGTGACACTGGTCTGTAGTTTAGTGCTTCATGTCTGTCTCCTTTTTTAAAGATTGGGACTACATTTGCTGTCTTCCATGCCTCAGGCAATCTCCCTGTTTCGATAGATGTATTGAATATTGTTGTTAGGGGTACATATAGCGCCTCTGCTCCCTCTCTCAGGACCCATGGGGAGATGTTATCTGGCCCCATTGCCTTTGAGGTATCTAGCTCACTCAGAAGCCTCTTCACTTCTTCCTCGGTTGTGTGCACTGTGTCCAGCACTTGGTAGTGTTGGTATAAACCTTGGTAATAAATACCGACAAGTTGGTTTAGAAAGACACGTAAGCAAACAGGAGAAGTGATCAAGGTCCCAGGACCGAAACGTTTTCTAATAAATATGTTATAGTGTTTGCTTACGCGTCTTTCTAAACCAACTTGGTAGTGTGCCCCACCTCTCCGTCTTTCTGGAGCCCCTTCTGTCTCCTCTGTGAACACTTCTTTGAATCTCTTGTTGAGTTCCTTACATACTTCACGGTCATTTCTTGTTGTCTCTCCTCCTTCATTCCTTAGCCTGATTACCTGGACCTTGACTGTTGTTTTCCTCCTGATGTGGCTGTATAACAGTTTCGGGTCAGATTTGGCTTTCGCTGCTATGTCGTTTTCATATTGTCTTTGGGCCTCCCTTCTTATCTGTGCATATTCGTTTCTGGCTCTACGACTGCTCTCCTTATTCTCCTGTATCCTTTGCCTTCTATATTTCTTCCATTCCCTAGCACACTTGGTTTTTGCCTCCCTGCACCTTTGGGTGAACCATGGGCTCATCCTGGCTTTTTCATTATTCCTGTTACCCTTGGGTACAAACCTCTCCTCAGCCTCCTTGCATATTGTTGCTACATATTCCATCATCTCATTAACTGGCTTCCCTGCCAGTTCTCTGTCCCACTGAACCCCGTTCAGGAAGTTCCTCATTCCCGTGTAGTCCCCTTTCTTGTAGTTTGGCTTCATTCGTCCTGGCCTTCCTGCTTCTCCCTCCACTTGTAGCTCTACTGTGTATTCGAAGCTTAAAACCACATGGTCGCTGGCCCCAAGGGGTCTTTCATATGTGATGTCCTCAATATCTGCACTACTCAAGGTGAATACTAAGTCCAGTCTTGCTGGTTCATCCTCTCCTCTCTCTCTTGTAGTGTCCGTTACGTGTTGGTACATGAAGTTTTCCAGTACCATCTCCATCATCTTAGCCCTCCATGTATCTTGACCCCCATGTAGCTCCAAGTTCTCCCAATCGATCTCCTTGTGGTTAAAGTCACCCATGATCAGGAGCTTTGCCCTGCATGCATGAGCTCTTCTGGCCACTGTCGGTATTTTATACCATCACTCTATTGCTCTCGTCGTACTCTTGCCTTGGCCTCCTGCTGTTCTGTGGTGGGTTATACATCACTGCTATTACCACCTTGGGACCTCCAGAGTGAAGCGTTCCCGCTATGTAATCACTTTCTTCTCCGCTGTCTCCTCTCTCCAGCTCATCAAAATTCCATTGGTTTTTGATCAACAATGCCACTCCTCCACCCCCCCCTGTTCCCTCTGTCTTTCCTCAGGATTTGGTATCCCGTTGGAAAGATGGCATCTGTTATCATACCTGTAAGCTTGGTTTCTGTGAGAGCTATGATGTCCAGTGATGCCTCTTTGACTCTTTCGTGCCACTCCTCCCACTTATTTGTTATTCCATCAGCGTTTGTGTACCATACCTTCAGTTTCCTCTCCAACACTGTGGTTTGTGGGGCCTGTGAGGGTGGGAGACCTGGTAGCATACTGTGGGATTCTATAGCTGGGTGTTGGGTGGAAGCTGTGGGTATGGATTGTAGTGTGTATTGGGATGGTGTGATAGGTTGTGGGGTTCTGAGGATAGTTGTGTGTGTGCTTGCCCTTGCTGCTCTGTTCTGCTCTGACTGACCTCTGCTGCTCTGTGTGTGTGTGTGTGTGTGTGTGTGCTTGCCCTTGCTGCTCTGTTCTGCTCTGACTGACCTCTGCTGCTGTGTGTGTGTGTGTGTGTGTGTGTGTGTGTGTGTGTGTGTGTGTGTGTGTGTGTGTGTGTGTGTGAAGACACAGACACAGACTGCACATAATGTAAACACTCACTTGAAAATACTGCTACTGACGCTGCTTTTAAGAAAATAAGAAAGAAGCACTACAGCAGGCCTACTGGTCTATGCTAGGCAGGTCCAACTCACACCCTCGTATGCACCTGTCTAATCTATTTTTAAAGCTGTTACTGCTGCTGTTTTTGTTGTTCTTGCTGCTCCTATTGCTACTACCATTACTACTACTACTATTATTACTGCTACTACTAATTATATTTCCACCACGACAATGCCTTGGGAGATTCATGGTAAAACATTAGTAAATTGTGTGTCTAATTAGTTCTTAAAACGTTGAACTGTGTTCGTGCTTAATACAGAGAGAGAGAGAGATAGAGATAGAGAAATAGAGAGAGAGAGAGAGAGAGAGAGAGAGAGAGAGAGAGAGAGAGAATGGGGAAGGGGGAGCAGAGGACTTTAAATTCCACACCCAGGCTCTGCTGAAGGCTGTGTATTTTTCTATTATTATTATTATTATTATTATTATTATTATTATTATTTATTATTATTATTATTATCATTATTATTATTTAGGCTTGGGTACAAAACAGTCTTTTTATAATCTTAAGAGCACATAGATGCTATGGGGACATTCAGAATTTTATGTAGATATAACCTTGAAAGCCTCAATAAAGTCACACAGTGTGACTTATACACAAATAACCTACACATGGACAGAGAAGCTTACCGCGACGTTTCGGTCCGACTTGGACCATTTATGTAGATAAATGGTATAAAATACCGACACAATGGAAAAATGAACACAAATGCAGTATAATGCCATCCTTTATTGACAACTTTTCGCCCACACAGTGGACTTTATCAAGTAATAAACAGATCTACCTGGCTGAACAGTACGTGAGTATTTATAGTGTGGGGAGTCAAGTGCAGAATGTTGGGTAGGATGTGTCTGAGACGGACCTGTAAACGACTAATATCGTTCCAGATCATGGAGCTGAACTCTTCTCCAGACTGAGGGACTCATTACCTAAATACTTTTTCTCCAAGGTTGATGGATAGATTATATCATCTTTATTTCATTACTACTGCTTCCTTTGTATTTTGACTGAAAAAGCCTACGGTGTAGGCGAATAAAGATACCCAACTGCTGCACATGTGTCTTGATGTTTAGCTGTACTTTTAGTGATATTTCTACCTCAGCGGCCATGTTACTTTCCCACCATCCACACAGTTCTGCACCAGTGGTTCCACTTCAGGTTACCACTGATGATGCTTGTGGATATTGTAGTGGTGCAGAGGTGCACCTCAACGATCGCATACTCTGACTAGCTTGGAAGTAAATAAACATACATACACACACACACACACACGCACGCACGCACACACACACACACACACACACACACACACACACACACACACACACACACACACACACCGTTGTACTGCTGTGAATTGATGTTTGACGTAGTCAAAATAACATTATCCACAGTTTGCCACACTTTTCCAGTTCGTAATATGCAGTGTGTGTGATGCAGTATATGATTAGTTAGTGGCTTTCTTTTGTGTCTACTTTCTACTAATTCATGTATAACTTATGTACACATTGTATGGCTCAAAGAAAAAAAATTATTATTGATATTGTTATTATATTAATATTATTATATTATATATTTTAAATTGGTGATTAGGTTTCACGAGGTTCAGTGATTGTTTACAATTTCAGCCATGGTGTGATGGTGGTAATATAAATATTTACCTGGGATAGATATGTTGTGATGGAGGCAAGAGTGTAACATTCACCTGTTGCTCACCTCATATAGTGGACCTACTACGCAGGTTCACCCGGTCCATAAACCCACCTGTTGCTCACCTCAGTCTCTGGACCTACTTCACAGCCTGGCCAGGACCATGCTCCCAACGTGTTGGCATTTGATCCCCACCTCGGTCACAGTTTGAACCTTAATAACATATAAACTTGGAGACTGAAAGTATTACTATCAGGCCAACTATTAGTGTGAGCAGAAGGTTAGAAAGAAGTAACCATAGACTCTTCTACCTTGAGTTGTGTAAAACTGCTGTAGCTTCTCAACCCAATGAACGATATTCCTATCGTCAGCTCATATTGTCACATGTTGATAAATTAGATACATGAACAACACTTGGGTATCTTTATTGTGGAAACGTTGCCTAACACAGAACAGACAGGTGAAGATCAGTAGGTGTTTGAGGTAATCAGTCCCTCAAACACCTGATCTTCACCATTCTTTGTACTGGACTGATGAAGCCACTGTTTGACGAAACGTTTCCACACTAAATATACCCAAGTGTTCCCCATGTGTCTAATTTATCAACTTGTCGGTTTTCTGAACCATTTATCCACAGTCTTACCACATCTCATTACTGTTTTTGTTGTAGAAAAAAATCAGCCTGTGTGGTGGGGCATGAGATGAGCACCATCTTGCCTGATGGATGTATTGTGTAAGCACAGTTAGGCCTTGCGCTAATCTTGTAAAATAGTATGTAGATAAAGGTAGCCGGTGTCTTCGCAATAAATTTACTAAAATAAGAATTATTGTCCTAAAATGTACTTAGAATATGTCCAGTACTTTCAAGACGGTACATTGACTGTATCTGCACTTCATAATATGTACGTGAAAGGTATACAATACCGACAAGATGAAAATTAAGACACATGTGCAACATCTAGGTACCTTTATTGTAGACGTTTCGCCATCCATTGGCTTTTACAATACAAATTGAAAGATATGAATGGAAGACAGTAGAACTATACAGTTCTATATTCTATATAGTTCTACTGTCTTCCATTCATGTCCTTGAATGTGTATAGATAAAGCCACTGTTTGGCGAAACGTCTGCAATTAAGATACCCAGATGTTGCAAATGTGTCTTAATATTCACTTTATAATATACACACTACTCTATGAATAACTAAAGTCTATTGAACACTTGTCAGTGTTCAATAATAACCCACACGTAGACAGATTATTATTATTATAATAAAAAAGAAGCGCTAAACCACAAGGGCTATACAGCGCTGCACATGTAGACAAACTCAGGCGATTAATTGATGTGTATATTTCGGCCCCCTTCTGGGATCCTCTTCAGCAGATCTGAAGAGATTAATGCTGGTAGAATTACCGACAATATGCTAAGTAAAAGGACGCAAGTGCAGCTAATGCGACATTGTATTGTGGCAACGTTTCACTCTCCACGAGCTTTGTCAAGCCGTTATGACTTCGCTCCTGGAGAGCGAAACGTTGCCACAATAAAATATCGCATTAGTTGCACTTGTGTCGTTTTACTTAACAGCTCTGAAGATGATCCCAGAAAAAGAGTCGAAATATACAGATCAGTTAATCTCCTGAGTTTGTCTTTATATGGGTTATTATTTAACACATTACCCATGTGTAAATGGGGTGGACTTTTATGTAATACAATAGTAACAAATTTTCTCTTGCCATAAAGATAGAGAGATGCCCTCTGAATGTCACATACAAGGCTATAAATTATTCCACACTGACAGGGTCAACAGGAAGGGTGGTGGAGTAGCGATGTATGTCAGAGACAATTTAAATTGTTGTGTTAGACAAGATATAAAATTAGAAGCGTCAGCCACTGAATCTGTTTGGTTACAGCTTCTCGAGGGCCGAGAAAAACTAATTTTGGGTGTGATTTACAGGACCCCAAATCTTGATAGGGAGTGCAGTAAACTTCTATGGGACGAAATTCGTAAGGCATCTACATACGAAAATGTTGTGCTAATGGGAGATTTCAACTATAGACAGATTGACTGGAGCAATTTGACAGGAAATTTAGAGTCAGGTGACTTGCTTGATACGATCCAGGATTGTTTTTTAAAACAGTTTGTGACAGAGCCAACTAGGGGAAATAACCTCCTTGACTTGGTTCTTTGCCAGTAGGGAAACACTAATTAATAATCTTGAGATTAATGATGAGCTTGGAGAAAGTGATCACAAATCACTCAGTTTTAATATATCATGGAATTCCCCTAATAATGGCAATCAAGTCTCCGTCCCTGACTTTCGCTTGGCTGATTTCATAGGAATGAAAAATTACTTAGGTGGGCTGAACTGGAATGACCTTACTAAGGGTCAGGTAGGTGGTGATGGTTGCCAATATGACGCTTTCCAGGGCATAGTTCTAGCTGCTCAGTCAAATTATGTTCCAAATAGGGAAATCAGATCAAATAAAAATGATCCTAAATGGATGAACAATAGATCAAAATATCTGATTGGTCAAAAGAGAGGCATATATAGGCAAATCAAAAGAGGAGAGGGGCATTTAAGAAATCGTTATATTCAGTTAAAGAGAGAAATAAAAAAAGGGAATTAGAAAAGCAAAAAGAGATTATGAGGTTAAAGTTGCAAGAGAATCGAAGACTAACCCAAAAGGATTCTTTCAGGTATACAGAAGTAAGATCAGGGACAAAATAGGCCTACTCAAAAGTTCCTCGGGTCAGCTCACTGACAGTGATAAGGAAATGTGTAGAATTTTTAACACATACTTCCTCTCAGTTTTTACACAGGAGGATAGCAGCGATATTCCAGAAATGATAAATTATGTAGAACAGGACGATAATAAACTGTGCACGATTAGGGTCACAAGTGACATGGTCCTTAGGCAAATAGATAAATTAAAGCCTAACAAATCCCCAGGCCCTGATGAACTGTATGCAAGGGTTCTAAAGGAATGTAAAGAGGAGCTTAGCAAACCTTTGGCTAATCTTTTCAACATATCACTACAAACTGGCATGGTGCCAGATAAGTGGAAAATGGCAAATGTGATACCTATTTTCAAAGCAGGTGACAGGTCCTTAGCTTTTAACTATAGACCAATAAGCCTAACCTCCATAGTGGGAAAATTTATGGAATCAATAATTGCTGAGGCAGTTCGTAGCCACCTTGAAAAGCATAAATTAATCAACGAATCTCAGCATGGTTTTACAAAGGGGCGTTCCTGCCTTACGAATTTATTAACTTTTTTCACTAAGGTATTTGAGGAGGTAGATCATGGTAATGAATATGATATTGTGTATATGGACTTCAGTAAGGCTTTCGACAGGGTCCCACATCAGAGACTATTGAGGAAAATTAAGGCACATGGAATAGGAGGAGAAATTTTTTCCTGGATAGAGGCATGGTTGACAAATAGGCAGCAGAGAGTTTGCATAAATGGGGAGAAATCAGAGTGGGGAAGCGTCACGAGCGGTGTTCCACAGGGGTCAGTGTTGGGCCCCCTGCTGTTCACAATCTACATAAACGATATAGATGAGGGCATAAAGAGCGACATCAGCAAGTTTGCCGATGACACCAAAATAGGCCGTCGAATTCATTCTGACGAGGACATTCGAGCACTCCAGGAAGATTTGAATAGACTGATGCAGTGGTCGGAGAAGTGGCAGATGCAGTTTAATATAGACAAATGCAAAGTTCTAAATGTTGGACAGGACAATAACCATGCCACATATAAACTAAATAATGTAAATCTTAATATTATGGATTGCGAAAAAGATTTAGGAGTTCTGGTTAGCAGTAATCTGAAACCAAGACAACAGTGCATAAGTGTTCGCAATAAAGCTTCATATCAAGAAGCATAAATAATAGGAGTCCTCAGGTTGTTCTTCAACTCTATACATCCTTGGTTAGGCCTCATTTAGATTATGCTGCACAGTTTTGGTCACCGTATTACAGAATGGATATAAATGCTCTAGAAAATGTACAAAGGAGGATGACAAAGTTGATCCCATGTATCAGAAACCTTCCCTATGAGGATAGACTAAGGGCCCTGAATCTGCACTCTCTAGAAAGACGTAGAATTAGGGGGGATATGATTGAGGTGTTTAAATGGAAGACAGGAATAAATAAAGGGGATGTAAATAGTGTGCTGAAAATATCTAGCCTAGACAGGACTCGCAGCAATGGTTTTAAGTTGGAAAAATTCAGATTCAGGAAGGATATAGGAAAGTACTGGTTTGGTAATAGAGTTGTGGATGAGTGGAACAAACTCCCAAGTACTGTTATAGAGGCCAGAACGTTGTGTAGCTTTAAAAATAAGTTGGATAAATACAAGAGTAGATGTGGGTGGGTGTGCTACCAGGTCGGTTGCCGTGTTCCTCCCTTAAGTCAATGTGACCTGACCTGACTAGGTTGGGTGCATTGACTTAAGCCGGTAGGAGACTTGGACTTGCCTCGCATGGGCCAGTAGGCCTTCTGCAGTGTTCCTTCGTTCTTGTGTATAAAAGTGAGAAAATTAACACCAGTGACTCCCCGTAGAATAGTGAATAATGGCATTTTGTTCGTCAGGAGAAATGGGAAAACTTTCTTGATCCTGGTGTAAGTCATACCAAAGGCACAGCCGGGTGGGCTGGAGGTAACTGGGGAAGAGCTTACTTCCCCTGTACACATTCCGCGCCGTTTTTTGCTGTTTTTTTTCGATGTGGCGGAAAGCCTGGGTTGTATGATGCGATCGAGGCTTCTCTCCATTACTGTTCCATCCCGTGAAAGAAATGAATGTTACATCCAAAGATTTTTTAGTTTATTGTAAGTTAAAATGGAACAATAAGACAGTTCGATTTAACTAAGACCATGAAATCTTAAATATATATTGCATTATATAGATAATAGTAATTTACGCTCGCTGTTCATGAAGAACATTATATTTAACAAGTTAGCTGACTTAATATTGTGGTTTAGTTGTGAATTGTCCGGCCACGGTATTGTGACATTTTATTCTTCTATTCTTATAAGTATTTTTGAGGTGTTTTGTAGGGAGTAACAAGTAATGAAACAATGTAACAATGAAATGTTTACGCTTCTCTGCTGTAGTCACACAGCGGGTCATCATATCATGACCCGTGTCAGGGGATTTCCCTGACAAATACAGTGAGATTATTGTAGGGGTCAGTCCCTGAGTCTGAGGGACTGACTACCTCAAATACTATTGCTCCAAAGTTGTTAGACTGAATACATCTTAATTTTACTACCACGTCTGCTATCTCCGTATTTGACTGAAGTAGCCTGCTGTGTATGCGAAACATTTCAACAATAAATATACATAAGGAAGGAGGAACACTACAGAAGGTCTGTTGACCCATAGTGGGCATGTCTTAATCAGCGACATAAACCCTCCTCAGGGAAATCCCCTGACGCGGGTTATGCTATGATAACTTTTGTGAACATTAAAATGGTATTTTATACCATTTTCAAGAGAGGGGTGGGTTTATGTTGCTGGTGCCACCTGTGGCGCACGTGAGTTGTCAGGCAAGCTTTCCTGAGCAACACCACCCAGGTCTGCCATCCTCCTGCTTCAGTACGCTCCATACTGTTGACAAGAGGAGATATACGCTCCTGCTCTACAACCCCTCAGTTATCGTTTCTTTTGTTTCAGTCCTGTGAAACGTTTGATGATATTTTTATAGCCTACGCTATTGTATGTAGTAAGTGGTTGAAATATAAGTAAAGGCGTTTCACGAACTCTGATGCTTACATCAGCCAGTAAACAAAACCTCACACGTGAGTCGTGACAGAAAATTCTTGAATTGTGTAGAGCGGCGGCGCCTAGTGGAACAGCGGTGAGGCTCAGCCTCCAGCTGTTGTCCCTCACACTACCACTACTCGTTGGACAACAAAACATAAGAGTGTAAACATACTTGCAGAGTGTAGGTTGTGTGTTCATCACTGGCCTCTACCAACACTTGCTTCCTCAACACTCATCACCTGACCGGTAAGTTGTAACCATCGTTCCTGCTGATGAGCAAGACATGTGCAGCACTTAGCCAACTTTATTGTTGAAACGTTTCGCCTACATAGGCTTCTTTAGTTGATATAAATGGCTTAAAAAACCGACACGCTGAAGAATGGGACACGTGCAGTACTTCATTGTGTCCACACTGTAGTGTCTTGGTTATTCTTCAATCGAATACAGGCGAATATAACACGAGACAGCAGAAATAATTTTAAGGTGATCAGTCCCACATCTCTCATAAGAACATGAGAAGGAACACTGCACCAGTCCTACTGACTCATGCTCGTACTGAACACTAAAGGGTTTGCCTCTCATGTTCGTGAACGACTCTTGATCCCAGGAACTGACGCTACCCTCCTCTTTCTTAGACTGAACAGTATTACGACACATTCCACGGGCGCTGTATGACCCTTGCGGGTTTAGAGCTGAGGCCTAGCAGCCCATGATTATGGTAGGCTGATCCTGCTCGCACAGCCATTCTCACCCGTATTTTTTAAGGCTATTCTAATAATATTACTGTTACTTTAATTGGGGAAGTGCTAAACCCGTAGGCGTCATACAGCGCCGTGGGAGTGGGAGGCATTCAGGTTCGATCCAACTACTACTACTACTGTTACTACTTCTATTACTGACCTCACCTCCGCCTGCTTCACCTCACCTCACTACAGTATATAAGCCACGTCTACGGCCCTATGCTGTACATTCTACAAGATTGATGGACTGAACACATCGACTCCAGGCTGAGGGACTGATTACCTCAAACTCCTCCTCTCCTTACGCCTTTCTACTTTGTATCGGACTGATGAAGCCACTGTGTGGCGAAACGTTTCCTGAATAAAGATTCCCATATGCTGCATAAGTGTCTCAATCTTCAACTTGTCGGTTTTTCAAACCATTCATCACTTCTATTACTACTACTCTTACTATTGCATCAATGTTGGTAGAATTACCGACAATATGTAAAGTAAAAGGACACAAGTGCAACTAATGTGACATTTTATTGTGGCAACGTTTCGCTCTCCATGAGCTTTATCAAGCTCTTGGAGAGTGAAACGTTGCCATAATAAAATATCACAATAGTTGCACTTGTGTCTTTTTGCTTTACATACTACTACTATTACTGCTACTACTTCTATTACTATTACTACTACTACTACTACTTACTGCTACTACTTCTATTATTACTACTACTACTACTTCTATTATTATTACTACTACTACTTCTATTACTACTACTACTACTACTACTTCTATTACTACTACTACTACTACTACTTCTATTACTACTACTTACTGCTACTACTACTATTATTATTATTAGTTTACGCAAAGAAATATAACTAACTCTCTGTAGGTGGAGTGTGATGTGGCGTGTCTAACACTGACTTGGGTTACATAATGAACATAAGAAAGGAGGCACACTGCAGGAGGCCTGTTGGCCCATACTAGGCAGGTCCTTTACAATTCATCCCACTAACAAAACATTTGCCCAACCCAATTTTCAATGCCACCCAAGAAATAAGCTCTGATGTGAAAGTCCCACTCAAATCCAACCCCTCCCACTCATGTACTTATCCAACCTAAATTTGAAACTACCCAAAGTCCCAGCCTCAATAACCCAACTAGGTAGACTGTTCCACTCATCAACTACCCTATTTCCAAACCAATACTTTCCTATGTCCTTTCTAAATCTAAACTTATCTAATTTAAATCCATTACTGCGGGTTCTCTCTTGGAGAGACATCCTCAAGACCTTATTAATATCCCCTTTATTAATACCTATCTTCCACTTATACACTTCGATCAGGTCTCCCCTCATTCTTCGTCTAACAAGTGAATGTAACTTAAGAGTCTTCAATCTTTCTTCATAAGGAAGATTTCTAATGCTATGTATTAATTTAGTCATCCTACGCTGAATGTTTTCTAACGAATTTATGTCCATTCTGTAATATGGAGACCAGAACTGAGCTGCATAATCTAGGTGAGGCCTTACTAATGATGTATAAAGCTGCAGTATGACCTCTGGACTTCTGTTGCTTACACTTCTTGATATAAATCCCAGTAATCTATTTGCCTTATTACGTACGCTTAGGCATTGCTGTCTTGGTTTAAGGTTGCTGCTCACCATAACCCCCAAGTCCTTTTCGCAATCTGTATGGCTAAGTTCTACATCATTTAACTTATAAGTACTAGGGTTATGGGCACTCCCGAGCTTCAGAACCTTGCATTTATCTACATTGAACTGCATCTGCCACTTTTCTGACCAAGAATAGAGTTTGTTTAAATCCTCCTGAAGTTCCATAACATCTACGTTTGAATCAATTATCCTACCTATCTTTGTGTCATCGGCGAATTTGCTCATATCACTAGTAATTCCCTCATCAAGATCATTGATATATATTATAAACAACAACGGGCCCAAGACTGATCCCTGTGGAACGCCACTTGTTACAGATCCCCACTCGGATTTAACCCCATTTATGGACACTCTCTGCTTCCTGTCAGTGAGCCATGACTCGATCCACGAGAGCACTTTTCCCCCAATGCCATGAGCTGCCACTTTCTTTAACAGTCTATGGTGCGGAACTCTATCAAAAGCCTTACTAAAATCTAAGTAAATAATATCAAATTCTTTATCGTGGTCAACAGCCTCAAAAGCTTTACTGAAGAAAGTTAATAAATTAGTTAGACAAGACCGGCCTCTTGTGAATCCATGCTGAGTATCATTAATCAAGCTATGCTTATCGAGATGGCTTCTTATAATCTCAGCTATAATTGACTCTAGTAATTTGCCTACAATTGAGGTCAGGCTTATTGGGCGGTAATTTGACGGTAACGACTTGTCCCCTGTTTTAAAAATAGGAATTACATTAGCCATCTTCCACATATCAGACACTACACCTGTTTGAAGAGATAAATTAAAAATATTAGTTAATGGTTCACAGAGTTCCATTTTGCATTCCTTAAGAACCCTTGAAAAAACCTCATCAGGACCCGGCGACTTATTTTGCTTCAGTCTGTCTATCTGCTTCACAACCATTTCACTAGTGACTGTGATGTTACATAATTTATCCTCTTCTAGCCCACTATAAAAATTAATTACTGGAATATTGTTAGTGTCTTCCTGTGTAAAAACTGAGAGAAAATAATTATTAAAAATCGAGCACATTTCATTCTCTTTGTCAGTAAGGTGCCCATAGTTATTTTTAAGGGGACCTATCTTATCTCTAACTTTTGTTCTATAGACCTGGAAAAAACTTTTTGGGTTAGTTTTAGAATCCCTAGCAACTTTAATTTCATAGTCCCTTTTAGCTTTTCTTATCCCCTTTTTAATGTCCCTCTTAATGTCAATATACTGATTCATAAGATGACCCTCACCTCTTTTGATACGCCTATAAATTCCTTTCTTATGCCCTAGTAGATATTTGAGCCTATTATTCATCCATTTTGGGTCATTTCTATTTGATCTAATTTCTTTATATGGGATAAACGTTCTTTGAGCAGCATGTATAGTGTTCAGAAAACTGTCATATTGATAGCTCACTTCGTTACCCCAGTCAACAGATGATAAGTGTTCTCTAAGCCCATCGTAATCTGCTAAGCGAAAATCTGGGACTGTTACTGAGTTATCGCTACTATCGTACTTCCATTCAATGCTAAATGTAATTGATTTGTGGTCGCTAGCACCCAGTTCCTCTGAAATTTCTAAATTATTAACAAGGGATTCATTGTTTGCCATAACTAAGTCAAGCAGGTTATTTCCCCTTGTAGGTTCTGTCACAAACTGCTTCAAAAAACAATCCTGAACTACTTCTAAGAAGTCGTATGATTCTAAATTCCCAGTCAAGAAATTCCAATCAATATGACTAAAGTTAAAGTCTCCTAGAATTACTACATTATCGTGCCTTGTGGCCTTAACAATTTCCTCCCATAGTAGTCTCCCTTGGTCCCTATCTAAGTTTGGGGGACGGTATATCACTCCTAAAATCAGTTTTTCATGCCCCTCTGAAAATTCTATCCAAACAGACTCTGTATGTGTTACTTCAGACTTAATACCCGTTTTTATGCAACAGTTCAAGCGATCTCGGACATACAATGCCACCCCACCCCCCTTCCCGATACTTCTATCTACTTGGAACAATTTAAAACCCTGAATATGACATTCCGCAGGCATGTCCCGACTTTTTGAATTAAACCACGTCTCAGTTAAGGCAAATACATCAATGTTACCTGCACTAGCAACTAATCTCAACTCGTCCATCTTATTCCTAGCACTACGGCAATTAGCATAATAAACATTGAAAGACTCTCCTTTCTCTTTACCCTTCCTGCTCATTTCTGTTTTTCTACTAAACCTATTACTGTCCTTATCACCCAAAGTCCCTGGCTTTTCAATATCTACCTCGTTCTGCTTATTACTAGTTCCCCTAGAACTCGTAATATTACTACACTGGGACTTCACTGTTTTCCTGCCAAAACCCATACCACTAACTATTCCTAGTTTAAAGTCCTAACTGCTCCCTCCACTGCAGTTGCCAGTGCTACCACCCCAGACCTAGATAAGTGAACCCCATCCCTGGCATACATGTCATTTCTGCCATAGAAGAGGTCCCAGTTGTCAATGAATGTTACCGCATTTTCCTTACAGTATTTGTCCAGCCAGCAATTGACACCAATTGCCCTGGACAACCATTCATTTCCAACTCCTCTCCTTGGCAAAATACCACATATGACAGGGTTCCCACCCTTACTCCTAATTATTTCTATTGCTGACCTATACCTGCTAATCAGGTCTTCACTCCTACGTCTGCCAACATCGTTGCCTCCAGCACTGAGACAGATAATAGGATTGCTCCCATTACCTCTCATGATGTCATCCAGACGGCTAACAATATCCTCCATCCCAGCCCCAGGAAAGCAAACTCTCTGTCTCCTACTCCTGTCCTTCAAGCAGAACGCCCTATCCATATACCTAACTTGGCTATCCCCAACAACAACAATATTCTTACCTTCCTTGGTGTCGTTCGTCGTGTTGTTCCCAGTAGTCGACTCACATTCGTCGGGTAGCACTGAGAATGTATTAGATGTTTCCACAACAGTTTCCACGGCAGTCTCTTTCTTCTTCATCGTTTCTACCTTTCCATTCGTCCTCTTGATCGTCAACTTCGTTCCCTGCTGTCCAGCCACTGACCAGTTTCCCTTCTTGACCTGAGGACTCAAAACAGGAGGACTACTACGAATCTTCTTGTTTTCCTCGGTCAGTCGCCGAATCTCCACCTTCGCCATCCTCAATTCTTCTTTAAGCTGTTGGTAAAGTTGCTCGATGGAGGGCATCTTGCTTCAATTCGTAGAGAGCGCGCAAACAGGTCTTCACAGAGCTAAGTACACGTCAACACTGCGCAAAAGCCAACTCAATCAGGAGCTACTGCGCAGCACGTCCGCACGGCCCAATAGCGATGCGAACACTGTGACCGTTTTCCTAACCCAGATTGTGACTTATTTTCCTGTGACCTTTTTCCAGACACAGTGTTTGTTATCTATCTAAGTTGTAGTAACTGATTTTCACACATTTGAGTTACTTAGCTCTTTTAATTATTAAGCATTAAATAGAACATAAGAAAGAACACTGCAGCAGGCCTACTGGCCTAGTAGTACAAACTAATCAGGTCCAACTCACATCCACCCACACCCACTCATGTATTTATCTAACCTATTTTTAAAACTACACAACGTTCTAGCCTCTATAACTGTACTTGGGAGTTTGTTCCACTCATCCACAACTCCATAACCAAACCAGTGCTTTTCTATATCCTTCCTGAATCTGAATTTTTCCAAAAATATTACAAGGACCCCCAGTGGAAATAAGTCACTTTGTCTGACCTTTCTGGGTTATCCTAGGTAATTTACACATGTCACTTTGTAATAATAATATAATTATTTCTACAAGTACAAGGTATACAGGCCTAGCTGACATTAATGACACTATAGACAGCCCCTTGTTATGCAGAACATTTCCGGCAAATTGGCAATTTTTTCCCAGGATGCGACCCACACCAGTCAATTAACACTCAGGTACTCATTTTACTGATGGGTGAACAGGGACAGCAGATGCCTTGAGGAAACACGTCCTAATGTCTCCCAAATCTGCACACAGAAATCACTCCCTACGAAAGTAAAAGACTGGGCAGGCGATACAAAATGCCCTCAATAAAAAGTAGGGGCGCCATTAGTACACTAAGGGAAAACACCATAAGTGTCCGGGCCCCAAGACTGTTCAACAGCCTCCCATCAAGCATTAGGGGGAATTGCCAATAAACCCCTGGCTGCCTTCAAGAGAGAGCTGGACAGATACCTAAAGTCAGTGCCGGATCAGCCGGGCTGTGGCTCGTACGTTGGACTGCGTTCGACCAGCAGTAACAGCCTGGTTGATCGGGCCCTGATCCATTGGGAGGCCTGGTCATGGACCGGGCCGCGGGGGCGTTGATCCCCGGAATAACCTCCAGGTAATGTTTCCTGCCGTACCGGGGAATTGAAGCCCGGACCTCAGTGTGTGAGCTGAGTGCGCTTGCGATCCAGCTACGGGACCACATGTATGATATAACAAAATAATCTTACCCTTCGCAGCCCGGCCTGGGGCTAGGCTTCTCTGTTAAATACTTGTTCAACCAGGTTGTTGCCTTTTGAGGTTAATATATTTAAATTTTCGCTTCGTTTAAAGAAAGGAGGCTGTCTTGATGCCGGTGAAGAACTATCGTTCTAAGGAGTTTTATATACCATTTAACTTTCTTGGATTAGATCTAATTACCTCTCATTTTCCTCATGTATCCCATATGAATTTACCGGTTCCCCCTATTAATAATAATAATAATAATAATAATAATAATAATAATAATGTATATTTACAATAACTTAAAATTGTTGGAGATGAAATTAGACCACGTTTCAGTTCATTCTTGATAATGGTTCAGGATGGACCGAAACATCATCTAGGTTCATTTCCAATATGTGGGTGAAAGAAGCCAGAAGAATGAGGGTAGGGGATGAACCAGCTCAAGCAGCGATAATGGTAGAATTACCGACAAAATGTTAGGTAAATTGACACACATGCAACTAATGTCATATTTTATTGTGGCAACGCTTTGCTCCTAGAGACCGAAACGTTGCCATAATAAAATGTCACATTAGTTGCATCTGTGTCGTTTCACCTAACAGCTCAACTAGACCTGGTATCCAGCTTTAGTGAAAATCCAGGTGTTTAGCTTTGAATACTTGGGAGAGGTGGGAGCAAAGATAAGAGGAGAGGGTGCAGATAGTAAACCAGATTATAGGAGACTATGCCGAGATGAAAGCTTTTCTGGAGTCCAGTGGGACATGGAATTGACTGGACAGATAACATATGAGATGATGGAAAGTCTGGCCAGAAAGTGCCTGGAGTCAAAATGAACGTTTGTAACTAACAAGTCGAGAGCGAGAGTGAGCGAGCGTGTCCTTGGTTTAATCAGAGCTGCGGAGAGGCCTAAGGAAGGTGCAAAAGAACATGTACAACACTGATGACGGCAGATAAGATGGAGGAAAGCAAAATAGCGAGTAATGAATATTCAAGAATAAGAAAAGCCGAATATGAATTTGAGAATAACATATCAGTATATACCAAATCAAAGCTTAAACTACTACACAGTCACATGAAGATGATGACTGTAAACGATCAAGTAATAAGGTTGAAGAGGGAGGGAAGGGAACTCAGAGAATGTCACAGAGAAGTTTGTCAGAAATTGAGCAGATGTAAAGACGTATTCATTGAGGAAAGAAGGATGGTGCCGGAATACAGGATCAAAGGGTTAATCATCAAAGGGTTAATCAAAGGAGGAAGTAATGCATCTACTAAAAGGGTTATATCAAAGACCATGGAGCCGGACGGCATATCACCATGGATACTGAACGAAAGAGCGGAAGAACTGTGTGAACCTATAACAATGATTAGCATGTCCCTGGAGACAGGAAACGTACCGGGAAACTGGAAAACCGCAAAGGTAATCCACATTATACAAGCAGGGAGATAGGCAAAAGGTACTGAATTATAGGTTAGTATCTCTGACGTGTACTGTTTCAAATATTTGAAAAAATAATCAGGGAAAGAGTGGTTAAACATTTAGATAGGTAGGCATTTTTCCCCTAAATCCATCACGGATTTAAGGAAGGTAAATCTTGCCCAATTTACTCGAGTTTTACGACAGAATACCGGAAATTAAGCAAGAAAAACAAGGATGAACTGGCGACTTAATTTTGGACTGTAGGAAAGATTTGACACTGCGCCACCAGAAATTAATTCACAGATTAGAGCACGCAGGGATACTAAGTAAAGTCCTACAGTAGATTAGAGAAAGAATACCTAAAAAACAGAAGACAGAGGGTGATGGTGAGGGCAGATGCTTCAGGATGGGAAAGTGTATCAAGTGGGGCTGCTCAATGGTCAGTTCTTTGACCTTTATTATTCTTAATATACGTAAATGCATAAATGTCTCGTTATTTGCTGGTGTCTTAAAACTAATGAGAGAATACACTGAAGAGGAGAGAGACAGGCTACAAATAGACCTGGATAAACGTCAAGAATGGTCAAATAGGTGGTCACTAGACTTTAACCTTACCAAGTACAGGGTCATGAAAATTAGAGATGGAGAGAGGTGATCAAAGACTGAATAGAGCCTGAGAGACGAGAAACTACAGACATCGCTCTAGGAGAGAAATCATGCACTAAGCATCATACTCAGTATATCACCAGAGGTGTACATAAATACCATCTGTAGTTGATGCGAGGATAGGTAATGTCGGAATTCCCTTTAGAAACCTCTTTAGTAAAGATTCTTAGGACTTTCTACACAACATATGTTAGGTCTATCATTGAGTACGCAGCACTAGCATGGAGCCTTCACATGATCAAGCATATACGAAAACTAGAAAAGGTCCAGAGGTCTGCAGCAAGACTAGTCCCAAAGCTGAGAGGGTTGAGTAATAAATAAGAGACTAAAGGAGCAGAAGCCGACGACTTCAGAAGAAAGAGGGATTAGGAGAGACATATTGCGACATACAAGATAATCAGAAGCTTTGACAGAACACATGGGGACAGACTTTGAAAGGAGAGCCATAGGGTCGAGAGGTCATAAATTAAAAGTAATGATGTATATGAGCCACAGAGATGTTAGGACATACTTTTCCAGTCTCAGGGTATTTATTAATGCCATGAACTAGATGAACAAGTGGTAGAGGCAAACTCAGTATATGGTTTCAAGAGTAGGTATGATAGGTCCCATGAGGCCGGCGATTGTGGTAAAGAGGCAGGACCTCTTCAATCATATACATGTACATACATACATACAATTGGAAGCTGAAGACTCAGATGAGTCAAAGGGATGTTAGGAAGTATTTCTTCAGTCATAGAGTAGTTAGGAAGTGGAATAGTCTGGCAAGCAATGTAGTGGAGGCAGGAACTGTACATAGTTTTAAGACGAGGTATGATAAAGCTCATGGAGCAGGGAGATAGAGGACCTAGTAGCGGTCGGTGAAGAGGCGGGGCCAGGAGCTGAGTCTCGACCACTGCAACCACAATTAAGTGAGTACATACATACGAGCACATGCCGAGATCAGCGTAGGCAGCTGTGACTAACGTTTTTGTGGTTGGATTCACCCTTCGATATTGATCACGCCCTCACCAGTACTGTGAACAACGTTATATATTTATGCTTAACCACTTACTTCCCCCGACCCTTCCCTCTCTATTCTTGTCACCCTTCTTATGGCCTTTAAAGAAAAAAACTGTCGCTGCTGTTAGGGAACCTAACCTCTAGCAAGGTTTTCCTACGTGATTCTCTGTGTTAATTTCTGAATGTTCGCTGCATATATATTTTGGTAATAATATAAATAATATAAAATGTTAGGTAAATGGACACTTGTGCGACCTATGTAACATATTACTGTGACAAAGTTTTGCTCTACAGGAATTTGGTCAAGCCGTTATGGCTTGACGAAGCTCTTAGCGAAACGTTGCTACAATAAAATGTCACATTAGTTGCACCAGTGTCCATTTACCTAACATACATATATTGTTTCCATTTCCAGATAGGCTTGGCTAGGTGACTTAAACCTGTAGAAAATGTACATTTAACCACGATAGATTAATGATAAAAAAGAGGAATACTTCTGGAAGCTATATTTTACTCCCCTTGGCTGGCAGAGCAGAGGTAGTGAACTCAGACAGCGTCAGAATTAACACGCAGATCACCTGTGGTGTGAGGATGACTTACCGTGGAAGGTTCTGACATTCCTCAAACCTTTACTTATCACATTCAGGTAATTGTGGCAAGACAAGAGACTGATAAGATACATAATCAAGGGAATAAGACAGGGTATCACAGTTGGATTCTTACTTAGGCTTAAAGGTGATGAAAGGAATTTTTATCAAGTAAATTCTCCCTCACAAAGGTAATTTAATTCTCAATTCAGTTTAATTATCTTTTTTAAGATCACACTTTAGAACGTGCAGCAGTGATAGTCAATGTTATTAGATATAAGACAGTTGTTAGTTACCTCAAGACAAGTTTTTGGTCCCACCCTTGTGGGCTATCACCTCCTGATTCTACTACTACTGCTACTACTGCTACTACTGCTACTGCTACTACTACTACTACTACTACTACTACTACTACTACTACTACTACTACTACTACTATTGCCTCGCTTAAACTCTCCTTTCTGTCTTACCATTACTTCCCTACTTACTACTACTACTATTTCCACTACCAGCATTATCTCTGCCACTTCCCTACTTCTTTCTTCCTCTTTCCCGTCCCTCCTCTCAAGGGAGGTTCCTTGACGCTGGTGAGGGGCTCTTGAGCTAGGGAATTGAATCTGTGCTCCGGTTCCCTGAATTGAGCCTGAATACCTTCCATCCCCCCCCTCCAGGCACTGTATAATCCTACGGGTTTAGCGTTCCCCCATCATCATAATAATAATCTTACCCGTCCCTGCCCTCTCCTCTATATACTGGCTTCCTCACCTTTGTTAGTGTGACTCGTAAATGGTTCAGGTCGGACCGACACGTCCTGGGCTTCTATGTACGGGTTGTTTGTGTATACTTACAGTGCATTTATATCAAAGAAAAAAATTCTGCAGGGAAGGATTGTGACGTGGTTTACTTTGGGTAGACAGGATGAAGGTGTACAACAAGCTTTGTGTGATTACGTTTCTCTTTGAAGCTTTGTAACTTGATAGGCTTTTGGAGCTTGATAAGACTACAAAAGATGAGCATAAGAAGAGCACAGTAGAGGGCCTACTGACTCATTTTCTGTACCTCTTTTTTTTTTCCTGAAATACCGTGTGCAATATGTCTATATATCGGGTTTGGATAGACTGTTCACGACCTGAAAAATCAGGTGGTTTAAATATGGAGAGGAAAATTCCTGCGTTATAGATGAACATAAAGGAAAAGTAGCGTCAAGTTAACTGAAAGAATAACACACACAATACCTGGAGTGAACATCCTGTCAGACACTGCAACACATGGCATCTTGTTACAGAAAACACCTTGGACAAGCTTTTCAAGTGAAAAAGGGTTGGATCTGAGAGGGACATGACCTCTCACTGGCTACATTTTCACTACTACTACTACTCTGCACCTCTCCTTCCGACAGTATTTAAGTCTCCGCACTGTCGCTTGATCTTCAGATAGTTCCTGACTATGGAACTGAACTGCTCCAGGCTGAGGGACTGACAACCTCAAATTCTACGACTTCAAGGGTGATGGACTGATTACATCGTCTTCACATCTCCACTGTTCCTGCGTACTTTCTGTATTCGACTGAAGAAGCCTACTGTGTAGGCGAAACGTTTCGGAATAAAGTTGTCTAACTGTTGCATATGTGTCTTACCTAACAATACCTGGAGTGTACCTAGACGGGGGTCAGCGCCCCCTCGACCCGGTCCATGGCCAGGCCTCGCGGTGGATCAGGGTCTGATCAACCAGGCTGTTACTGTTGGCCTCACACAAACCAACTTACGAACCATAGCCCGGCTGGTCAGGTACTGACTTTAGGTGCCTGTCCAGCTCCTTGAAGACAGTCAGGGGTCTATTGGTAAACCCCCTTATGTATGCTGGGAGGCAGTTGAACAGTCTTGGGCTCCTGACACTTAGTGTTATATCTTTTAGCGTTCTCGTGGCGCCTCTGCTTTTTATTGGGAAAGATAATTGAATTTCCTTCTTTAAATAATATTCTAAACCTCATTGTTATCTGTACAGTGGAAATTGGATACAGCGAGTGATTATTGTATACTGAGGCTAATATCTCAGGCTTACACTGAGACAGTCATCTGGTTATCTTTCTGTAAGGTAAAAGGGTGATATATAAATTACAACATGGGTAGCTATCACACTGTTGGAGTGATGAGGTGCTCAGACGGGGAACGAGATATTCATTTTTTCTTTCTGATTATTTTTCCATAGTGTTTTATTTCACGTTGAGAAGCGCTTTGTTGTCTTTGTTCTCGTATATATGTTTGAGTGATGTTCCATAGTTTATGGAACAGAACTCTTCTCCAGGCTGACAACCTCAAATCTACGTCTTCAAGGGTGATGGACTAATTACATAGTCTTCACAACTCTACTGCTCCTGCCTACTTGTTGTACTCGACTGAAAAAGCCTATTGTTTAGGCGAAACATTTCGGAAGAAAGATGCCTAACTGTTGCCTATGTGTCTTACTTACCATGTCTCCAGTGACAGGCAGGGGAGCGGTAGATATACCGAGAAAACTGGTTTAGAAAGACACGTAAGCAAACACTATGACATATTTATTAGAAAACGTTTCGGTCCTGGGACCTTGATCACTTCTAACATACAGAGGTAGAAAGGCATTATATATATAGGCGGAGAGTGAGGTGTGACGCACGTGACCTGAGGAATGTCATAAGAACATAGGAATGGAGGAACACTGTAGAAGTTGTTAGGTAAGACACATATGCAACAGTTAGGTATCTTTATTATGAAACGTTTCGCCTACACAGTAGGCTTCTTCAGTCGAGTACAGAAAAGTTGATAGAAGCAGAAGATACTTGAAGACGATGTAATCAGTCCATCACCCTTAAAGTTTTGAGGTGGTCAGTCCCTCAGTCTGGAGAAGAGCATTGTTCCATAGTATAAAACAATATTGTTTCATACTATGGAACAATGCTCTTCTCCAGACTGAGGGACTGACCACCTCAAAACTTTAAGGGTGATGGACTGATTACATCGTCTTCAAGTATCTTCTGCTTCTATCAACTTTTCTGTACTCGACTGAAGAAGCCTACTGTGTAGGCGAAACGTTTCATAATAAAGATACCTAACTGTTGCATATGTGTCTTACCTAACAACCTGTCGGTATTTTATACCATTTTAATGTTCACACTGTAGAAGGCCTACTGGCCCATGCGAGGCAGGTCCTTATCAAAACAACCTCTGCCTATGATTAGGACGGGTAGACGATGAAATCATGTGACTCCTGTGTTGTTGGGTTGGTGCTGCTTAAGTATCATGTATGCCAATGTTTTTGGAATTTTTTCAGTGTTGCGTTCTATAGTGTCGGTGACGGCGATTAGTAAGGCTTCTAGGCACCGTCGGCGTCTGAGGTCTGGTTCGGTGAGAACGAGTTGTGCCTCATTCCAGTTCATCAAATGTCCCGTGGAGTCTCTGTGGAGGACACAGGCGTACCTTACATCGTCTCTGTTAGAGGCATTTCGATGCTCATTCAAGCGGACTGCAAGATCTCTGCCTGTCTCGCCTACATATTTCTTGGGACAGAACCCACAGGGGATAGTGCAGACGCCTGCTGTAGAAGTTAGAGGTGTGGGGCTGCGTTTCGTAGTGAGGTCTTTGATAGATGATGTGTTTATGGTGGAAACGTTGATGTTACTCATAGCAAGTGCCCGGCGAGTATTCGTGGCAACATCACCACATGGGAGTACTATGAACTGTTTAGGGGGCTGTTCCATGGGCGGTTTGTTGAGAATAGCTTGTGCCTTAAGTCTGCAATCTCGGATGAAGAAAGATGGGAACTGAAGACGTGTAGAGGCTTGTGTTATGTAAGTGCATTCTTCTTCTAGAAAACAAGGGCTGGAGATGCGAAGAGCTCTCAAGAAGCTTCTTGAGAGCTCTTCGCATCTCCAGCCCTTGTTTTCTAGAAGAATGCACTTACGTAACACAAGCCTTTACACGTCTTCAGTTCAGTCGAGTACAAGGGCTGGAGATGCGAAGAGCTCTCAAGAAGAAGCCAATGAGGACTCTTCTTTAGAGCTCTTCGCATCTCCAGCCCTTGTTTTCTAGAAGAAGAATGCACTTACATAACACAAGCCTTTACACGTCTTCAGTTCCCATCTTTCTTCATCCGAGATTGCAGACTCAAGGCACAAGCTATCCTCAACAAACCGCCCATGGAACAGCCCCCTAAACAGTTCATAGTACTCCCATGTAGTGATGTTGCCACGAATACTCGCCGGGCACTTGCTATGAGTAACATCAACGTTTCCACCATAAACACATCATCTATCAAAGACCTCACTACGAAACGCAGCCCCACACCTCTAACTTCTACAGCAGGCGTCTACACTATCCCCTGTGGGTTCTGTCCCAAGAAATATGTAGGCGAGACAGGCAGAGATCTTGCAGTCCGCTTGAATGAGCATCGAAATGCCTCTAACAGAGACGATGTAAGGTACGCCTGTGTCCTCCACAGAGACTCCACGGGACATTTGATGAACTGGAATGAGGCACAACTCGTTCTCACCGAACCAGACCTCAGACGCCGACGGTGCCTAGAAGCCTCACTAATCACCGTCACCGACACTATAGAACGCAACACTGAAAAAATTCCAAAAACATTGGCATACATAATACTTAAGCAGCACCAACCCAACAACACAGGAGTCACATGATTTCATCGTCTACCCGTCCTAATCATAGGCAGAGGTTGTTTTGATAAGGACCTGCCTCGCATGGGCCAGTAGGCCTTCTACAGTGTTCCTCCATATTACGCTTTCCAGGGCATAGTTCTAGCTGCTCAGTCAAATTATGTTCCAAATAGGGAAATCAGATCAAACAAAAATGATCCTAAATGGATGAACAATAGATTAAAATATCTAATTGGTCAAAAGAGAGGCATATATAGGCAAATCAAAAGAGGAGATGGGCAATTAAGAAATCGATATATTCAGTTAAAGAGAGAAATAAAAAAAGGAATTAGAAAAGCAAAAAGAGATTATGAGGTTAAAGTTGCAAGAGATTCGAAGACTAACAGGTATACAGAAGTAAGATCAGGGACAAGATAGGCCCACTCAAAAGTTCCTCGGGTCAGCTCACTGACAGTGATAAGGAAATGTGTAGAAGTTTTAACACATACTTCCTCTCAGTTTTTACACAGGAGGATACCAGCGATATTCCAGAAATGATAAATTATGTGGAACAGGACGATAATAAACTGTGCACGATTAGGGTCACAAGTGACATGGTCCTTAGGCAAATAGATAAATTAAAACCTAACAAATCCCCAGGCCCTGATGAACTGTATGCAAGGGTTCTAAAGGAATGTAAAGAGGAGCTTAGCAAACCTTTGGCTAATCTTTTCAACATATCACTACAAACTGGCATGGTGCCAGATAAGTGGAAAATGGCAAATGTGATACCTATTTTCAAAGCAGGTGACAGGTCCTTAGCTTCGAACTATAGACCAATAAGCCTAACCTCCATAGTGGGAAAATTTATGGAATCAATAATTGCCGAGGCAGTTCATAGCCACCTTGAAAAGCATAAATTAATCAACGAATCTCAGCATGGTTTTACAAAGGGGCGTTCCTGCCTTACGAATTTGTTAACTTTTTTCACTAAGGTATTTGAGGTAGATCATGGTAATGAATATGATATTGTGTATATGGACTTCAGTAAGGCTTTTGACAGGGTCCCACATCAGAGACTATTGAGGAAAATTAAGGCACATGGAATAGGAGAAATTTTTTCCTGGATAGAGGCATGGTTGACAAATAGGCAGCAGAGAGTTTGCATAAATGGGGAGAAATCAGAGTGGGGGAAGCGTCACGAGCGGTGTTCCACAGGGGTCAGTGTTGGGACCCCTGCTGTTCACAATCTACATAAACGACATAGATGAGGGCATAAAGAGCGACATCAGCAAGTTTGCCGATGACACCAAAATAGGCCGTCGAATTCATTCTGACGAGGACATTAGAGCACTCCAGGAAGATTTGAGTAGACTGATGCAGTGGTCGGAGAAGTGGCAGATGCGGTTTAATATAGACAAATGCAAAGTTCTAAATGTTGGACAGGACAATAACCATGCCACATGGATATAAATGGTATAAAATACCGACACAATGGAAATATAAACACATATGCAGTATACTGCATATGTGTTTATATTTCCAACCATGCCACATATAAACTAAATAATGTAGATCTTAATATTACGGATTGCGAAAAAGATTTAGGAGTACTGGTTAGCAGTAATCTGAAACCAAGACAACAGTGCATAAGTGTCCGCAATAAAGCTAATAGAATCCTTGGCTTTATATCAAGAAGCATAAATAATAGGAGTCCTCAGGTTGTTCTTCAACTCTATACATGTGCAAGAAAGGTATAAAATACCGACAATATGAAAGTTAAGATACATGTGCAACATCTGGATATCTTTATTGTAGACGTTTCGCCATCCAGTGGCTTTATCAATACAAATTCTAGGACATAATAGGAAGACAGTAGAACTATATACAAAAGATGAGGTAATCAGTCCCTCGGCCTTGGAGTTAGTGTTCACAGCATCGTGGTGGAGGAGAATCTGGAGCAAAGACAAGAAGACTGGCGGTTATATAGGCGTCAGTGGATAGGGACGGGCAGCAGACGAGGGCAGTGTCACTGGTAGGCGGGATTCCCCAGTGGAAGTAGGTCCTTCCCAAAGAGATGGGTTAGTTGCAGCAGCCGTGAAGAAGGTCTTGTAGATGTCCTCTGAACCAAGATTCCATGATGTTGCAGTGTCTGACAAGTTGTGCAAGAAAGGTATAAAATACCGACAATATGAAAGTTAAGACACATGTGCAACATCTGGATATCTTTATTGTAGACGTTTCGCCATCCAGTGGCT
Organism: Cherax quadricarinatus; assembly: GCF_038502225.1. NCBI lineage: Eukaryota > Metazoa > Arthropoda > Malacostraca > Decapoda > Parastacidae > Cherax > Cherax quadricarinatus. The sequence continues at coordinate 17,443,134 of NC_091371.1, read as the reverse complement.
TTATCAATACAAATTCTAGGACATAATAGGAAGACAGTAGAACTATATACAAAAGATGAGGTAATCAGTCCCTCGGCCTTGGAGTTAGTGTTCACAGCATCGTGGTGGAGGAGAATCTGGAGCAAAGACAAGAAGACTGGCGGTTATATAGGCGTCAGTTGATAAAGCCACTGGATGGCGAAACGTCTACAATAAAGATATCCAGATGTTGCACATGTGTTTTAACTTTCATATTGTCGGTATTTTATACCTTTCTTGCACAACTTGTCAGACACTGCAACATCATGGAATCTTGGTTCAGAGGACATCTACAAGACCTTCTTCACGGCTGCTGCAACTAACCCATCTCTTTGGGAAGGACCTACTTCCACTGGGGAATCCCGCCTACCAGTGACTTTGCCCTCGTCTGCTGCCCGTCCCTATCCACTGACGCCTATATAACCGCCAGTCTTCTTGTCTTTGCTCCAGATTCTCCTCCACCACGATGCTGTGAACACTAACTCCAAGGCCGAGGGACTGATTACCTCATCTTTTGTATATAGTTCTACTGTCTTCCTATTATGTCCTAGAATTTGTATTGATAAAGCCACTGGATGGCGAAACGTCTACAATAAAGATATCCAGATGTTGCACATGTGTCTTAACTTTCATATTGTCGGTATTTTATACCTTTCTTGCACAACTTGTCAGACACTGCAACATCATGGAATCTTGGTTCAGAGGACATCTACAAGACCTTCTTCACGGCTGCTGCAACTAACCCATCTCTTTGGGAAGGACCTACTTCCACTGGGGAATCCCGCCTACCAGTGACTTTGCCCTCGTCTGCTGCCCGTCCCTATCCACTGACGCCTATATAACCGCCAGTCTTCTTGTCTTTGCTCCAGATTCTCCTCCACCACGATGCTGTGAACACTAACTCCAAGGTCGAGGAACTGATTACCTCATCTTTTGTATATAGTTCTACTGTCTTCCTATTATGTCCTAGAATTTGTATTGATAAAGCCACTGGATGGCGAAACGTCTACAATAAAGATATCCAGATGTTGCACATGTGTCTTAACTTTCAACTCTATACATCCTTGGTTAGGCCTCATTTAGATTATGCTGCACAGTTTTGGTCACCGTATTACAGAATGGATATAAATGCTCTGGAAAATGTACAAAGGAGGATGACAAAGTTGATCCCATGTATCAGAAACCTTCCCTATGAGGATAGACTAAGGGCCCTGAATCTGCACTCTCTAGAAAGACGTAGAATTAGGGGGGATATGATTGAGGTGTGTAAATGGAAGACAGGAATAAATAAAGGGGATGTAAATAGTGTGCTGAAAATATCTAGCCTAGACAGGACTCGCAGCAATGGTTTTAAGTTGGAAAAATTCAGATTCAGGAAAGATATAGGAAAGTACTGGTTTGGTAATAGAGTTGTGGATGAGTGGAACAAACTCCCAAGTACAATTATAGAGGCCAGAACGTTGTGTAGCTTTAAAAATAGGTTGGATAAATACATGAGTGGGTGTGGGTGGGTGTGAGTTGGACCTGATTAGCTTGTGCTACCAGGACGGTTGCCGTGTTCCTCCCTTAAGTCAATGTGACCTGACCTGACTAGGTTGGGTGCATTGGCTTAAGCCGGTAGGAGACTTGGACCTGCCTCGCATGGGCCAGTAGGCCTTCTGCAGTGTTCCTTCGTTCTTATGTTCTTATGACATTCCTCAGGTCACGTGCGTCACACCTCACTCTCCGCCTATATATATAATGCCTTTCTACCTCTGTATGTTAGAAGTGATCAAGGTCCCAGGACCGAAACGTTTTCTAATAAATATGTCATAGTGTTTGCTTACGTGTCTTTCTAAACCAACTTGTCGGTATTTATTACCAAGGTTTATACCACCGAGAAAACTAAATAACTGTATTAAGAACATAAGGATGGAGGAACACTGCAGAAGGCCTGCTGGCCTGTACAAGGCACGTCCTTATCAAAACCACCTCTACCCAAAGCTACCCAGGAATTTACTTCCGTACCCACGACACCAATCACACCCAGCCCCTCCCACTCATACATTTGTCCAATCTCCTTTTAAAGCTACCCAGGATCCTAGCCTCGAGTACCCTACTTGGAAGACTGTTTCGTAAAAGAATGCCGATTCTTCAACATCATCCCACCTTGTAAAAGGGGAATTAACGACAGATCTCTTGCTGTCTTTAAGATATATGGAAGAGACTCTGCCAAGTCTCTTCCATATAGTGATTAGTTCCTGATCAGCCAGGTTGTGGTGCATACGTTGGAGTGCAGGCGGCGCACGCTAACAGCCTAGTCGGCCAGGCGAGCAACCAGGCCTGGTCTAGGAGCGGGTAGCGGGGACATTGACGCTCGGAAGCCAATATAAGTTACCTATAGGGCTATAAATCGACCCCAGTAAACAGCTAGATCAGTACACATCCATTATGTTAAGCGCTAAACCCGTAAAGGTCATATAGCACATTGGGGAATGTAAAGTAAAAGGACACAAGTGCAGCTAATGTGACATTTTATTGTGGAAACGTTTCGCTCTGCAGGAGCTTCAAGCCGTTACGTAACGGCTTGACAAAGCTCCTGGAGAGCGAAACGTTGCCGCAATAAAATGTCACATTAGTTGCACTTGTGTCCTTTTACTTTACATATTATCGGTAATTCTACCAACTTTATTACATTGGGGAATGAAAGACAATCAGGATTGATCCAAGGAAGGGAAATGTAGATTCAGTTCCCTTGATCAAGGTCCTCTCACTGGCATGACATGTTTTAAGGAAAGTAAGTCAGGCAACCAGGGTCTGTGTCCCAGCAGGACCTGGGGAAAACCTCACTCTGGGGGAGTTCCCCTTCCACCTTCCTTCATGCAGCTCCTGGACCCTTCACCACCTTATTCACATCAAACTTCATTACCTCACACTCTTCAGCCGCCACGAGTTTAGTGCTTTCCATCAGTAATAATTATTACTACTATTGCTACTACTAACTACCGTGGCCTGGTAGGCAACGCTCTTGCTTAACACACTGTCCGTGGTTCGATTTCCGGCAAGAGTGTCAACATTGAGCGTGTTTCCTTACACCCGTTGACTCGTTCACCTAGCAAGTAAGTAGGTACCTGGGTGTTATTTGACTGGTGTGGGTCGCATCCTGGGGGACAAGATTGAGGACCACAATGAAATAAGACAATGGAAATAAGACAGTCTTATTTCCATGGGTGGCTAACTCTCCGGAGTTAAAAATCCGAACAAAATCTTACCATAGTATTACTATTACTACTACCACCACCACCATCACTGACAGTGTCCGTGTCAGTGACCGTGGCTACGGACCAAGCGATTAGAACATAAGAACGAAGGAACACTGCAGAAGGCCTACTGGCCCATGCGAGGCAGGTCCAAGTCTCCTACCGGCTTAAGCCAATGCACCCAACCTAGTCAGGTCAGGTCACATTGACTTAAGGGAGGAACACGGCAACCGACCTGGTAGCACAAGCTATCAAGTCCAACTCACACCCACCCACATCCACTCATGTATTTATCTAACCTATTTTTAAAGCTACACAACGTTCTGGCCTCTATAACTGTACTCGGGAGTTTGTTCCACTCATCCACAACTCTACTACCAAACCAGTACTTTCCTATATCCTTCCTGAATCTGAATTTTTCCAACTTAAAACCATTGCTGCGAGTCCTGTCTGGGCTAGATATTTTCAGCACACTATTTACATCTCCTTTTCTCTTTTCCCCCCTTCTTATTGACTGAAAACCACCGTGTGGCGAAACGTTTTGGAAAATTGTCTCTGTTGCAAGGCCCTTTCCAACAACCTGTCTTTTTGGAAAAACCATTTTGATGTTCATCTTGGTTAACTGCCAAAATTGGGATCTTGGTACGAAAAACCTTTAAAAAGCTTTTTTAAGTGAGAAGGGTTGGATCTTTAGAGGGGCATGCCCCTCGTTTTTTCTCACTACTCTATTACCCAATACTACTACTCTACTCCCTGCACCCTCCTTCCGAAATTTAAGTCTCCCACTTTTTCGCTTGATCTTCGATGTTCCCGGCTATGGAACTGAACTTCTCCCGGCCAGGGACTGACAAAACCCCAAATTTCGACCCTTTGGGGGGGATGGACCCATTACATCGTCTTCACATCTCTACGTTCCTGCCTACTTTCTGTATTCGACTGGGAAAAAGCCCCTGTGTAGGCGAAACGTTTTCGGAATAAAATTGTCTAACTTTGCATATGTGTCTTCCTAACAACCTGTCTTTTTGTATCCATTTTGATGTTCATCTTGTCAGACACTGCAACACGGGGATCTTGGACAGAAAACACCCGAACAAGCTTTTCCGGGGAAAGGGTTGGGTCTGGGAGGACATGGCCTCTCAGTTTGGGTTCCCCACTACTAATATTTTCTACTACTACTACTCACTTCTACCCCGCCCTTTTCCCCCACAGTATTTAAGTCGCTTTATCTTCAGATATTCCGGCTATGGAATAACTTTTCCAGGCCGAGGGGTTTTCAACCCAAAAATTTTACGACTTTGGGTGATGGACTGATTACATCGTCTTCACATTTTACTGTTCCCGCCTTACCCTTTTTGTTTCGACGAAGGCCTTGTGGAGGCGGGAAAAGTTTCGGAATAAAATTGTCTCTTTTGCATTTTGTGTCTTTTCCCAACCCGTCGGTATTGTATCCATTTTGATGTTATCTTTTAGACACTGCAACCGGGGATCTTGGTACAGAAAACACCCCCTTTAACAAAACTTTTCAAGTGGGAAAGGGGTTTGGGTCTGGGGGAGGACATGACCCCGGGTTTCTTCTCACTACTACTATTACTACTACTTCAGATAGTTTCCCGACCTGGAACTGAACTTCTCCCGGCCGGGGGGACTGACAACCTCCCAAAATTTTACGACTTTTAAAGGGGGATGGAATTTTTTTTAAACTCTTCACATCTCTACCTTTTCCTGCCTACTTTCTGTATTCGACTGAAGAAGCCTCTGTGTAGGCGAAACGGGGAATAAAGTTGTCTAACTGTTGCATATGTGTCTTACCTAACAACCTTTCGGTATTGTATCGATGTTCATTTTTCGGGGAGTGCAGATTCGGGGCCCTTAGTCTATCCCATAGGGAAGGTTTCTGATACATGGGCCCTTTGTCATCCTCCTTTGTACTTTTTCCAGAGAATTTATATCCATTCTGTTTGAAAACTTGCAGCATAATCTAAATGAGGCCTAACCAAGGTTGTATAGAGTTGAAGAACAACCTGGGACTCCTTTTTATGCTTTTTGAATGAAACCAAAGGTTCTATTAGTTTTATTTCAACACTTTACTGTTGTCTTGGTTTCAGAACGTAACCAGAACCCCTAAATTTTTTTCCAATCCGTAAATTAAGATCTACATTTTTTAGTTTATATGTGGCATGGTTTTGTCTGTCAACATTTGAACTTTGCATTTGTCTATTTAAACTGCATTCCTTCTCCGACCACTGTGCTTTGGGGTTATTCAAATCTAACTAATGGAGTGCCGTTCTCTCAGAATAATTGGGCCCATTTTGTGTCATCCAAACCTGATTGCTCTTTATGCCCCCATCTTGCTTTATGTAGTTGTTTAACAGCAGGGGCCCAACACTGATCCCTTTGGGAAAACCGCTCGTGCCTTCCCCCCCTCTGGTTTCTCCCCCTTTATGCAAACTCTCTGCTGCCTATTTGTCAACCTGCCTCTATCCCGGAAAAAAAAAATTTCTCCTCCCATTCCATGCTTTAATTTTCCTCAATAGTCTCTGATGGGACCCTGTCAAAAGCCTTACTGAAGTCCATATACACAATATCATTTCTTACCAATCACCCCCTCAAATACCTTGTGAAAAAAATTAAAAATTGTAAGGAGGAAACCCTTTTTAAAAACCCTGCTGAGATTCGTTGATTAATTTATGCTTTCATTGTTTGGTTGCCCTCCCCTGAGTGTTATGGCCTCCTGTAGTGTTTGGGCCCTCCTGTAGGGGTATTTGCCCCCCTTTGGGGGGGATGTAGCCCCCCTGGAGTGTGATGTAGCCCCCCTGTGAGTGTGTGTCTGTGAGTGGATGGCCCTCCTGTGGTGTGTGGCCCCCCGGGGTGTGGGGGCCCCCTGTAGTGTTATGTACCCCTTGTGAGTGTTATGTCCTTTCCTTGAGGTTTTTATGTAGCCCTCCTGTGAGTTTATGTAGCCCCCCCGAGTTTTATGTACCCCTCCGGGGTTTATGAGCCCTCCTGTGAGTGTTTTGTAGCCCTCCGGAGTGTTATGGCCCCCCTTTGGAGTGTTATGTAGCCTCCTGTGAGTGTTATGTACCCCTCCGGATTTTAGAGTTTTCTGTGAGTGTTATGTAGCCTCCGGAGGGTTATGTACCCCTCCTGTGAGGTTTTTAGCCCCTTTGAGTTTTATGTACCCTCCTGTGATTTTATACCCCCCCCCATGAGTGTTATGTAGCCCTCCGGAGTGATGGCTCCTGTGAGGATAGCCCCTTGAGGTTATGTGCCTTCCCTATGAGTGTTAATCCGTGAGTGTTATTTTTTCCTGAGTGTTATGTAGCCCCCCCAGAGGATGTAGCCCCCCAGAGTGTTATGGCCTTTTTGAGGTTAGCCCCCCCGAGTGTTATAGCCCCTAGTGTTTGTGCCCTCCATGATGTTATTTTAGCCCCCCGTGAGTGTTATGTGCCTTTATGGTTTTTGTCCTCCTGTGAGTGTTATGGGCCTTCCACCTCCTGTGAGTGTGATGTAGCCCTCCTGTGAGTGTTATGTAGCCCTCCTGTGAGTGTTATGTAGCCCTCCTGTGAGTGTTATGTAGCCCTCCTGTGAGTGTTATGTAGCCCTCCTGTGAGTGTGATGTAGCCCTCCTGTGAGTGTGATGTAGCCCTCCTGTGAGTGTTATGTAGCCCTCCTGTGATTGTTATGTAGCTCTCCTGTGAGTGTTATGTAGCCCTCCTGTGAGTGTTATGTAGCCCTCCTGTGATTGTTATGTAGCTCTCCTGTGAGTGTTATGTAGCCCTCCTGTGATTGTTATGTAGCTCTCCTGTGAGTGTTATGTAGCTCTCCTGTGATTGTTATGTAGCCCTCCTGTGATTGTTATGTAGCCCTCCTGTGAGTGTTATGTAGCTCTCCTGTGATTGTTATGTAGCCCTCCTGTGATTGTTATGTAGCTCTCCTGTGAGTGTTATGTAGCTCTCCTGTGATTGTTATGTAGCTCTCCTGTGATTGTTATGTAGCTCTCCTGTGATTGTTATGTAGCTCTCCTGTGAGTGTTATGTAGCTCTCCTGTGATTGTTATGTAGCCCTCCTGTGATTGTTATGTAGCCCTCCTGTGAGTGTGATGTAGCCCTCCTGTGATTGTTATGTAGCTCTCCTGTGAGTGTTATGTAGCTCTCCTGTGATTGTTATGTAGCCCTCCTGTGATTGTTATGTAGCCCTCCTGTGAGTGTTATGTAGCTCTCCTGTGATTGTTATGTAGCTCTCCTGTGAGTGTTATGTAGCCCTCCTGTGATTGTTATGTAGCCCTCCTGTGAGTGTGATGTAGCCCTCCTGTGAGTGTGATGTAGCCCTCCTGTGAGTGTTATGTAGCCCTCCTGTGAGTGTGATGTAGCTCTCCTGTGAGTGTTATGTAGCCCTCCTGTGAGTGTGATGTAGCCCTCCTGTGAGTGTTATGTAGCCCTCCTGTGAGTGTGATGTAGCCCTCCTGTGAGTGTGATGTAGCCCTCCTGTGAGTGTTATGTAGCCCTCCTGTGATTGTTATGTAGCTCTCCTGTGAGTGTGATGTAGCCCTCCTGTGAGTGTGATGTAGCCTCCTCCCTCCTGTGAGTGTTATGTAGCCCTCCTGTGAGTGTTATGTAGCCCTCCTGTGAGTGTTATGTAGCCCTCCTGTGATTGTTATGTAGCTCTCCTGTGAGTGTTATGTAGCCCTCCTGTGAGTGTTATGTAGCCCTCCTGTGAGTGTTATGTAGCCCTCCTGTGAGTGTTATGTAGCCCTCCTGTGAGTGTTATGTAGCTCTCCTGTGATTGTGATGTAGCCCTCCTGTGAGTGTTATGTAGCCCTCCTGTGAGTGTGATGTAGCCCTCCTGTGAGTGTGATGTAGCCCTCCTGTGAGTGTTATGTAGCCCTCCTGTGATTGTTATGTAGCTCTCCTGTGAGTGTGATGTAGCCCTCCTGTGAGTGTGATGTAGCTCTCCTGTGAGTGTGATGTAGCCCTCCTGTGAGTGTGATGTAGCCCTCCTGTGAGTGTGATGTAGCCCTCCTGTGAGTGTGATGTAGCCCTCCTGTGAGTGTGATGTAGCCCTCCTGTGAGTGTGATGTGATGTAGCCCTCCTGTGAGTGTTATGTAGCCCTCCTGTGAGTGTGATGTAGCCCTCCTGTGAGTGTGATGTAGCCCTCCTGTGAGTGTGATGTAGCCCTCCTGTGAGTGTGATGTAGCCCTCCTGTGAGTGTGATGTAGCCCTCCTGTGAGTGTGATGTAGCCCTCCTGTGAGTGTGATGTAGCCCTCCTGTGAGTGTGATGTAGCCCTCCTGTGAGTGTTATGTAGCCCTCCTGTGAGTGTGATGTAGCCCTCCTGTGAGTGTTATGTAGCCCTCCTGTGAGTGTGATGTAGCTCTCCTGTGAGTGTTATGTAGCCCTCCTGTGAGTGTGATGTAGCCCTCCTGTGAGTGTGATGTAGCCCTCCTGTGAGTGTGATGTAGCCCTCCTGTGAGTGTGATGTAGCCCTCCTGTGAGTGTTATGTAGCCCTCCTGTGATTGTTATGTAGCTCTCCTGTGAGTGTTATGTAGCCCTCCTGTGAGTGTTATGTAGCCCTCCTGTGATTGTTATGTAGCTCTCCTGTGAGTGTTATGTAGCCCTCCTGTGATTGTTATGTAGCCCTCCTGTGAGTGTTATGTAGCCCTCCTGTGATTGTTATGTAGCTCTCCTGTGAGTGTTATGTAGCCCTCCTGTGAGTGTTATGTAGCCCTCCTGTGAGTGTGATGTAGCCCTCCTGTGATTGTTATGTAGCTCTCCTGTGAGTGTTATGTAGCCCTCCTGTGATTGTTATGTAGCCCTCCTGTGAGTGTTATGTAGCTCTCCTGTGATTGTTATGTAGCTCTCCTGTGAGTGTTATGTAGCCCTCCTGTGAGTGTTATGTAGCCCTCCTGTGATTGTTATGTAGCTCTCCTGTGAGTGTTATGTAGCCCTCCTGTGATTGTTATGTAGCCCTCCTGTGAGTGTTATGTAGCTCTCCTGTGATTGTTATGTAGCTCTCCTGTGAGTGTTATGTAGCCCTCCTGTGAGTGTTATGTAGCCCTCCTGTGATTGTTATGTAGCTCTCCTGTGAGTGTTATGTAGCCCTCCTGTGATTGTTATGTAGCCCTCCTGTGAGTGTTATGTAGCCCTCCTGTGATTGTTATGTAGCCCTCCTGTGAGTGTGATGTAGCCCTCCTGTGAGTGTTATGTAGCCCTCCTGTGAGTGTGATGTAGCCCTCCTGTGAGTGTGATGTAGCCCTCCTGTGAGTGTGATGTAGCCCTCCTGTGAGTGTTATGTAGCCCTCCTGTGAGTGTGATGTAGCCCTCCTGTGAGTGTGATGTAGCCCTCCTGTGAGTGTAAGTAGCGTGAGTCTCGCTAAGTGAAACAAGTCGTGGAATGATTGGCCTCGTGAGGTGCAGTAATCATTTCTCTTGCACGTTGCATCATAGTTACTGCTGCAACTCCCACTCCGTCTGGCAGTCAGGTATTCTGTTTGGTCTGCATTTCTTCCCTCTGTCAGTTATGTCTTCTTGATTACCACTAAAACTACACTATTTTGAAGATTGAGACACTTACGCAACATCTTTATTAAGGAAACGTTTCGCCACACAGTGGCTTCATCAGTCCAATACAGAGTAGAAATGGGTAAGGAGAGGAGGAGTCTGAGGTAATCAGTCCCTCAACCTGGAATCATGTGTTCACTCCTCTCCTTACTCATTTCTACTTTATTTTCCTCAATAAAGATTCCCATATGCTGCATAAGTGTCTCAGTCTTCAACTCGTCGGTTTTCAAACCATTTATTACAATATTTTGAGTAAAAATCTATTATTTTATAGTCAGAATACCAAACCTCTTAGATTTTTTGCACACTTCATGTGATTTTTATTAAAAAAAATGTGAAATATTAGAAAAAATAAGAAAAATATGCTAAATGCTATTTTATTGTATCTATAATAATAATAATAATGATGATGATGATAATAATAATAATAATAATAATAATAATAATAATAATAATAATGATAATAATAATAATAATAATAATAATAATGATGATAATAATAATAATAATAATAATAATAATTATAATAATAATGACGATAATAATAATAATAATAATAATAATAATAATGATGATGATGATGATGATAATCATAATATTAATGATAATAATGATGATAATAGTAATAATAATAATAATAATAATAATAATTATAATAATAATGACGATAATAATAATAATAATAATAATAATGATGATGATGATGATGATGATAATAATAATAATAATAATGATAATAATAATAATAATAATAATAATAATAATAATAATAATAATCTATTTCTACACGTACAAAGTATACAGACTATGGCTGACATCAGTGACGTACTACTATATAGAAAACCCCTGGTTACGCAGAGCATTTCGGGTAACTTGGGTCAGTTTTGTCCCCAGGATGCGATCCAAACCAGTCGGCTAACACCCAGGTACCTATTTTACTGCTAGGTGAATAAGGACAGCAGGTATCTCAAGGAATCACGTCCTAATGTTTCCACCAGTACCGGGGATCGAACCACGGACGTCAGTGTGTGAACTGAGTGCCCCTTTCGTTTCAAAACAGATCACAGAACGGGTGGGGCAAGTGAGTTTTAGGGCTTGCCTGCCATGGGTTCGAATCCCATCCATTCTGTGATTTCTTTGAATTCGTGTTTTTATGATTTCATTAACCACGTCTTTCAACTGTATGATACTTTTAAATATACCACCCTCCCCGGGATGCTACCCATTCTTGTTTAAGGTATACTACCACGCCTAGGTTGGTATCTTTCACAATGGTGAGAGTGGCATCAACGTCACAGTGGTAACAGTGACATCAACGTCACAGTGGTGAGAGTATCATCAACGTAACAGTGATACTAGCGTCACAGTGGTAAGTGACATTACCGTCACGGTGGTAAAAGTAACATAAACGTAACAGTGATGAGAGTGACATCAACGTCACAGTGGTAACAGTGACATCAACGTCACAGTGGTGAGAGAGACATCAACATCACATTGGTAACAGTAACATCAGCGTCACAGTGGTAACAGTGACATCAACATCGCACTGGTGACGTCCACGGCGCCTGAGCCCTCATGCCAAGTCTTCAATGATGACCTAAAGAGCTTTCAAAAAGTAGTTGGTGCAGTGATTGGTGGTCATGTGAGGTGGTTATGTTGTTAGCTGGGCGACGGTGTGACAGCACGCACTGGGTGGCGCCAGGGTGGCTGCTCCACACTACCACACACACCAACCTGCCACCCACACCCTCTGAAGATTGGGGAAGAAGGGCAATGAGTGGAGCATCATGAGTGACATAATGTATATAAAGAATAAATGTCTACATAAATATGAGAAAACATAAAAAGGAGGAGCACTGCTGCAGACCTACTGGTCCATTCTATGCGTTATATATATATATATATATATATATATATATATATATATATATATATATATAATATATATATATATATATATATATGTCGTGCCGAATAGGCAGAACTTGCGATCTTGGCTTAAATAGCAACGCTCATCTTGCCATATAGGACAAGTGAAAATTTGTGTATGCAATAATTTCGCCAAAATCATTCTGAACCTAACGAAAAAAATATATTTCACTGTGTTTGTTTAGTACTAAATTATTGTAAACGTATTTAAAATATATTTAGTTGGGTTAGGCTAAAATAAATTGCTGTTGTTATAATAAGGTTAGGTAAGTTTTTTAAGATACTTTTGGTGCAAAATTAAAATTTTTTACAATAACATTAATGTAAAAAATATATCTTTAAACGTATAAGAGAAAATTTCAGAAAGGACTTAATTTTAAATGAGTTCTTGCTAATTGACCAGTTTTACATATTCGGCACGACATATATATATATATATATATATATATATATATATATATATATATATATATATATATATATATTCCAAAATCTTTACTTAATACATTTAAAGATATATTTTTCATATAAGTTAATATAAAAATTAATGATTTTGTACCAGAAGAACCTTAGAAATTTTGTCTAAACTTATTATAACAAGCGCAGTTTAATTTAGCTTAATGCAACTAAATATATTTTATGTAAGTTTATAATAATTTAATAATAAACAACACAATGAAATATATTTTTTTCATTAGGTTCAGAATGTTTTTTTTGCGAAATTATTGCATACACACCGTTGGCCGCCAGTCGTACATTGCGGTTTGTAACCAGTGGGGTTTATATGGTCTGGATCAACTGGAAGTCTGGGAGGCGAGTGTTGATGTTAGTGCAGCAGTTATTGTGCACCACCACCACCACCACCATCCAGGTCTGCCTGGTGAAACACACTGCTGGTGGGAGTTATCCCAGGAGCCCTGGATGAGGTCTGGGACAGACTGCTGGTGGGAGTTATTTCTGGAAGAGTACCATGTAAGGACTGACAGAGGCTCTTGGCGGGAGTTTTCCCTGAAACCCTGGATGAGGTCTGGGACAAGCTGCTGGCGGGACCGTAATCCCTTACACGTCCGTCTCATTATTATTATAATAAAAGAGAAGCGCTAAACCACAAGGGCTATACAGCAGGTCCGTCTCAGTGCAACCTACCCAGCATTCTCCACCTGACTCCACACTAAAAATACTCATGTACTGTTTATCCAGTAGATCTGTTTGACTTGGTCAAGTCAACTGTCTGGGTAAAGCGTTGTCAATAAAAGATTGCATTATACTGCATTTGTGTGTATTTTTCTATCGTGTCGGTATTTTATACCATTTATCTCCATGGCGGGACTTACCCGTAAACAGTTACACTTGGGGATCAAATCCCCAAGTGATGTGGTGTGAGTATTGTCTGTTTTTTAGCAGCACATGATTTGCATCAGTTAAATAACAAATAATTATGGTGATGATGCTTATAGCGTGTCAGGTATTTGGGATGTATTATCCGTATGGCTGTGTAGGATAAGTGGCATTAATCAGTAAAATCGTCCCTATGTTGAAAATGGTATAAAGTACCGACAATTAAGACATGTGCAACAGTGACTACCTCAGATACTGTTGCTCCTAGGTTGATGGACTGATTACATCATCGTCCTTTTACTACTACACCTGCTGCCTCTGTATTAGACTGAAGAAGCCTACTGTGTAGGCGAAACGTCTCAAGCATAAAGATACCCAACTGTTGCACACGTGTCATAATCATCAAAGTCGTCCATAAGTGATCGTGGTTGCTCCAGCTGGGCTGAAGATGATGTTGTATGCAAAATAACCACAGAGGGAGTTGAATGGTTATTTTACATCATGTATCGCTCGTTCGTGAATATTGTATGTTGTATGCGTATGAGCTGGTGGTATAGTGCACGGTGCCCTTCCCTCCGTTGAGACATTGGTGAAGCAACACTTGCCTGTGGCGTCAAGTTAACAACGTAGGCACAAGTGCAACACCTGGTTATCGTTGTTTTGAAGGAAAGATTCCCAGGTGTTGCACATGTGTCTAATTCCTCCATTATTTTAATAATCCATGTTTCCTCTTCCTCTCCCTCTTCTTATTATCCTGGTCACCACTTCTTGCTACCTTTACCCACCACTTCTTACTAGTGATTTTTTACAGCCGCTGTATTTTGATTTTTGTTTACTCTTCTTTATATTCAGATGACAACCACATTAAAATGTAGACGAGCGTAAATTTTTACGTTTGGACCCAAAGAAACATTCAACGTGTGGAGAATTGTTTAGTGAATTGAATTTTAATAATAGTGTTACTGGCGTTGGCAACGTATGTATTGAAGATCCAGCAGTCACTGAGAACCCTTGCTGAGAACTCTAGCTAAATAGAGCACTCTAACACTACATCAATGCTTGGGAAAACTAAATACAGAACTCTATCGCTACTAGACCAGTGTTTGGGAAAACTAAATAGAGCATCTTGCAGATTCTAGAGGAGGAGGAGATGATAGATAGAGAGTTGTGAAATTTGTGTGGCATGTGACATGCATGTAGCTTTCTTAAGAGAGGTTACAGGTGGAGGTTGTGCCTTGCTTACGGTCTTGAAGATGTCGTGCTCACCTTCATGAGACTTGAAGACAGTTTATGTGTTGTATTTACCGCCTTCAAGAAAGGTCACGGGTGCAAGATGCGCCGCGTTCACCATCCTTATGAAAGGTCAGGTTATATGATGTGTGGTGTTTACGTTCCTTACGAATGGTCAGGTTTAGGATGTGTGATGTCTGCCATCCTTAAAAAAGGTCACAGGGAGAAGATAAGTTGCGCAAACCTTAATAAAGGTCATACCACAGGTATCATGATAGAAGTATCCTTAAAGAGGGACTTTGATGAGAAGTGTCACCATGATACTTGATATTCAGCCTGTGAGTCGTAAATTCCATCCGAATGTTACTGCAATACATGTTGACGTGCAGTGTGTGTGTGTGTGTGTGTGTGTGTGTGTGTGTGTGTGTGTGTGTGTGTGTGTGTGTGTGTGTGTGTGTGCTCGCTTATATGTGGTTGCAGGGGTCGGGTCACAGCTCCTCTGTGTGAAGGAACTGATGGACCGATTACCTGATCTTTTGTATATATTTCTTCACATTATGTTCTTGTATTGTACTGATAAAGCCACTGGTTGGCGAAACTTCTTCAGATATTGTACATGTATATAATTTTTATGGAGCCGATTGTGTCGCCTCTTTCCGGTGTTAGTCTTTTCGAATAGTGTCGTTGAGTACAGCGTTAGTTCTCCTGAGCACCTTAAACGTTGTGGCAAGGTCTTTGTTCCTTGCATCTTCCACCACTGATAGTTCAAGTTCAAAAAATCCTGTCTTTATAATTCAGGTTCCTAATTCTCCAGCTGTCTTATATGATTTGAAGATGTGTGAATTTCACGCTGCTGCTGTTGCTGCTGCTGCTGCTATTTCAATATTGGCTTTTGACAGATGGTGTATTGTGGAAAACGATATTTATATACAGTTCAGGTATACAGTACCGACAAGATGAAGAATTAGACACATGTACAACATCTGGGTATCTTTATTTGTAGACGTTTCGCCATCCGGTGGCTTTATTAGTGCAATACAAGGACATGTTGTGAAGAATTATATGCAAAAGATGACGTAATCAGTCCCTCAGCCTTTGAGTTGGTAAATAACACTTTAGTCTTGAAGGAACAGAAACACGCATACCGGCGACAGGTGTAGGACGTGCAGCAGAGAAGACATTGCCACTGATAGTAGGGATTCCTCAATAGAAGTAGATTATACCCAATAAATGGGCCAGTAGTAAGCAAGAAGGTTGTGCAGATATCCTCTCTACAAAGATTCCCTGATGTTGCATCTCTGTATTGGACTGATGAAGCTACTGTGAGGTGAAACGTTTCCACAGTAGAAATATCCAAATGTGTCACAAGGGTCTAATCCATCATCCCGTCGGTTCTCTGAACCATTTATCTTCAAGAAATCTATAATGGTCTCGGCCACTGTTGTACTTGAATTAAAACTATCCTAATCATATACGTATTTTGTCACAGTAAAAGCTTGCTCTGCACCTTGCTCATTTACTGCTTCCGACACTCCAGAAATATGAAGTCCATCCAAATTTCTTCTATTTATGTCATCCTTTTATATACAATAACTTAAGTAGATTGATGGGGTATCATTTGTCTTGGTTTAGAAAGACACGTCAGCAAGCACTAAGACATGTTTGTTAGAAAACGTTTCGGTCCTGGGACCTCGATTACTTCTAACATACAGAGGTTTTAGTCTGTATGTTACATGTTCTAATAAGTATGTCCTAGTGTTTGCTGACGTGTGTTTCTAAACCAGTTTGTTGGTTACCAAGGTTTATATCATTTTTCTTTGATCCCGTGGAAGCTGCTGGTGCTACACCAACAGTTTTCCACATTTATTTACAATATACATGCCAGGAATACCTGTCTACACTTTAATGCTTCTTACACGTTTATTTCCTCGAGTATCAGCACTCCGTTTACAGACCTACAGATTTTTCGTATCTTTCCACTCTCATTACTATGATACTGTAGAGATTCTTTGGTAGTAGTTTACACTTGGAGAAAGTTTCTGTGCGTGTTACGTTTCCCACATCCAGTGTCTTCAGATGTATATTCTCTTCAGCCTCTGCTAATTATTCTTTGTCAAGATATTTTCCATTATTAGCAGTTGCTTTTATTTACTGATACCACCTGGACTCTGTTGTTAGGTTCCTTGTATACTTAGCTTGATCACTTGGTCCTTCACTGGCAACTTAATTAAGTGGTTGTAGAATAGCTTAAGCTGGCTATGCCACACTTTACTGATGATTAAGACACATGTGCAACGTGTGTGATGAATGGTTTGAAAAACCCACAAGTTGAAGATTGAGACACTTATGCAGCATATGGGAATCTTTATTCAGGAAACGTTTCGCCACACAGTGGCTTCATCAGTCCAATACAAAGAGGAAGGCGTAAGGAGAGGGACTGATTACCTCATACTCCTCCTCTCATTATGCCTTCCTCTTTGTAATGGACTGATGAAGCCACTGTGTGGCGAAACGTTTCCTGAATAAAGATTCTCATATGCTGCATAAGTGTCTCAATCTTCAACATGTGCAACGGTTGGGTATCTTTATTGTTGAAACGTTTCGCGTACACAGTAGACTTCTTCAGTCAGATACATAGGCAGCAGGTGTAGTAGTGAAATGAAGATGATGTAATCAGTCCATCAGCCTCGGAGCAATAGTGTTTGAGGTGGTCAGTTCCTCAGCTCCATGGAACTGAACTCTTCTCCAGGCTGAGAGACTGACCGCCTCAAATACCATTTCTCCGAGATTGATGGACTGATTGTATCATCTTCATTTCACTACTACACCTGCTGCCTCTGTATTTGACTGAAGAAATCTAATGTATAGGCAAAACGTTTCAATAGTAAAGATACCCAGCCGTAGCACATGTGACTTACTCATCAACTTGTCGGTATTTTATACCGTCTTCAACACACTCTTTACTGTCTCTTCACTTTCTTCCTCATTCTGATGTGCTTATTACTAGCTCTTCTGCTCTGTTCTCTGTTTTTTTTATCGTTCCTCTTGTCTTGCTTTCCATATAACTTTCTTATGGTTTCACCGTTTCTTCAGAGTCGACCTTGTAGCTTTCTTTCTTCACCTTTTAGACAGCAGTGACCCTCGTGAAGGGTTCCTGGCATATTCATAGGTGTTGCCTCTTGATGGGAACCGTTTCCTAATTAGTGTGACATCACACTGTTTACTGTGATGAAATCCATCATGCCCTCATATCTGCCTTGTTTGTATGCCATCCGCGTGCTTCCCATGCCACTTCTCTTCTCATTTCGCCGTACTTACAGATGCTTGAAGGTCAGGATGCGTAGTTCTTGGCTTCTGCAATGATCCTGTAAGAAAAATGTTCTTTGACGTGTCCTTGCTGAATATTATATCTTGCGGTGTGTGTGTGTGTGTGTGTGTGTGTGTACTCACCTAGTTGTACTCACCTAGTTGAGGTTGCGGGGGTCGAGTCCGAGCTCCTGGCCCCGCCTCTTCACTGATCGCTACTAGGTCACTCTCCCTGAGCCGTGAGCTTTATCATACCTCTGGTTAAAGCTATGTATGGATCCTGCCTCCACTACATCGCTTCCCAAACTATTCCACTTACTGACTACTCTGTGGCTGAAGAAATACTTCCTAACATCCCTGTGATTCATCTGTGTCTTCAGCTTCCAACTGTGTCCCCTTGTTACTGTGTCCAATCTCTGGAACATCCTGTCTTTGTCCACCTTGTCAATTCCTCTCAGTATTTTGTATGTCGTTATCATGTCCCCCCTATCTCTCCTGTCCTCCAGTGTCGTCAGGTTGATTTCCCTTAACCTCTCCTCGTAGGACATACCTCTTAGCTCTGGGACTAGTCTTGTTGCAAACCTTTGCACTTTCTCTAGTTTCTTCACGTGCTTGGCTAGGTGTGGGTTCCAAACTGGTGCCGCATACTCCAATATGGGCCTAACATACACGGTGTACAGGGTCCTGAATGATTCCTTATTAAGATGTCGGAATGCTGTTCTGAGGTTTGCTAGGCGCCCATATGCTGCAGCAGTTATTTGGTTGATGTGCGCTTCAGGAGATGTGCCTGGTGTTATACTCACCCCAAGATCTTTTTCCTTGAGTGAGGTTTGTAGTCTCTGACCCCCTAGACTGTACTCCGTCTGCGGCCTTCTTTGCCCTTCCCCAATCTTCATGACTTTGCACTTGGTGGGATTGAACTCCAGGAGCCAATTGCTGGACCAGGTCTGCAGCCTGTCCAGATCCCTTTGTAGTTCTGCCTGGTTTTCGATCGAGTGTATTCTTCTCATCAACTTCACGTCATCTGCAAACAGGGACACCTCAGAGTCTATTCCTTCCGTCATGTCGTTCACAAATACCAGAAACAGCACTGGTCCTAGGACTGACCCCTGCGGGACCCCGCTGGTCACAGGTGCCCACTCTGACACCTCGCCACGTACCATGACTCGCTGCTGTCTTCCTGACAAGTATTCCCTGATCCATTGTAGTGCCTTCCCTGTTATCCCTGCTTGGTCCTCCAGTTTTTGCACCAATCTCTTGTGTGGAACTGTGTCAAACGCCTTCTTGCAGTCCAAGAAAATGCAATCCACCCACCCCTCTCTCTCTTGTCTTACTGCTGTCACCATGTCATAGAACTCCAGTAGGTTTGTGACACAGGATTTCCTGTCCCTGAAACCATGTTGGCTGCTGTTGATGAGATCATTCCTTTCTAGGTGTTCCACCACTCTTCTCCTGATAATCTTCTCCATGATTTTGCATACTATACATGTCAGTGACACTGGTCTGTAGTTTAATGCTTCATGTCTGTCTCCTTTTTTAAAGATTGGGACTACATTTGCTGTCTTCCATGCCTCAGGCAATCTCCCTGTTTCGATAGATGTATTGAATATTGTTGTTAGGGGTACACATAGCGCCTCTGCTCCCTCTCTCAATACCCATGGGGAGATGTTATCTGGCCCCATTGCCTTTGAGGTATCTAGCTCACTCAGAAGCCTCTTCACTTCTTCCTCGGTTGTGTGCACTGTGTCCAGCACTTGGTGGTGTGCCCCACCTCTCCGTCTTTCTGGAGTCCCTTCTGTCTCCTCTGTGAACACTTCTTTGAATCTCTTGTTGAGTTCTTCACATACTTCACGGTCATTTCTTGTTGTCTCTCCTCCTTCCTTCCTTAGCCTGATTACCTGGTCCTTGACTGTTGTTTTCCTCCTGATGTGGCTGTACAACAGTTTCGGGTCAGATTTGGCTTTCGCTGCTATGTCATTTTCATATTGTCTTTGGGCCTCCCTTCTTATCTGTGCATATTCGTTTCTGGCTCTACGACTGTTCTCCTTATTCTCCTGGGTCCTTTGCCTTCTATATTTCTTCCATTCCCTAGCACACTTGGTTTTTGCTTCCCTGCACCTTTGGGTAAACCATGGGCTCATCCTGGCTTTTTCATTAATCCTGTTACCCTTGGGTACAAACCTCTCCTCAGCCTCCTTGCATTTTGTTGCTACATATTCCATCATCTCATTAACTGGCTTCCCTGCCAGTTCTCTGTCCCACTGAACCCTGTTCAGGTAGTTCCTCATTCCTGTGTAGTCCCCTTTCTTGTAGTTTGGCTTCATTCGTCCTGGCCTTCCTGCTTCTCCCTCCACTTGTAGCTCTACTGTGTATTCGAAGCTTAAAACCACATGGTCACTGGCCCCAAGGGGTCTTTCATATGTGATGTCCTCGATATCTGCACTACTGAAGGTGAATACTAAGTCCAGTCTTGCTGGTTCATCCTCTCCTCTGTGTGTGTGTGTGTGTGTGTGTGTGTGTGTGTGTGTGTGTGTGTGTGTGTGTGTGTGTGTGTGCGTGCGTGCGTGCGTGCGTGTGTTTGTGGTATACTCTGCTATGACGAAAATCATTTTATTTTTCACACCGTGTCTTCTTCCATATGTAGCCTACTCCCTTGAACGAAGGCGAGAAAGATAAATTATTTATATCTAGGAAATTCTGCAAGTGATTGGTCCCAAATCCGCATGGCGACATATCTCCCTACGAAAGTAACAGTCTTGCCAGACTGTAGAAAATGCTCTCAGTGAAAAACAGGGTTACCATACATACACTAAGAGATAACATAGCAGGTATTAACCTTAGTAATAGATAACGATAAAATTAGTGTATAAAAACACTTGCGCAAACACCAGGACATATTAGAAAACGTTTCGGTCAAGGCCCCAGGACCGAAACGTTTTCTAATAAATATATCCTAGTGTTCGCTCACGCGTCTTTCTAAACCAACATAGTAAGTGTAAAGGGACCATGATTTCAATACCTTTCTTAATAAATAACGGGAATCGCCAACTGACCCCCTTACTGTATTTAAAAGGGAACTTGATAAGTTCCTAAAGCCAGTTCATGATCTGGTAAATAAATAACAAAAAGGCACAATACCGTGACTGGAACGATACACAAATAACCCGCACATAAAAGAGAGAAGCTTACGACGACGTTTCGGTCCGACTTGGACCATTGACAAAGTCACACAAAGCCACCAACATCCTAGTTGATCATTCCGTCAACAGGAAGGCTTCAGAAGGCAGTGACCCCCGGGACTACTGTATACAGGCTACCAAAGTAACTGTGTACATAAGTGATTGTGGCGTGCGTTAAGTGAACCTTCACTAGTGATGGCTCTTTATACTGTTGTGGAGGGAAGGTCATGCACACACACACACACACACACACACACACACACACACACACACACACACACACACACACACACACACACACACACACACACACACACACACACACACACACACATACATGGAGCAGGGAGAGAGTGGATCTAGTAACGACCAGCGAAGAGGCAGGGCCAGGAGCTGTGAATCGACCTTTGCCACTATAAATAAAGTACAAATAGGCACATACACATGCAGACACACACAGGAGGGATAGGGGGCACATGATAATGACAAAAAAAATTGACAAGGTGGATAGGGACAGGATGTTTCAGAGATGGAACATAGCAACAAGGGGTCACCACTGGAAGTGGAAGACTCAGATGAGTCACAGGGATGTTAGGAAGCATTTCTTCGATCATAGAGTTGTCAGGAAGTGGAACAGTCTGGAGAGTGATGCAGTAGACACGATCCATACATAACTTTAAGAGGTATGATTAAAGCTCATGGAACAAGGAGAGAGAGAGTGGACTTAGTAGCGACCAGCGAAGAGGCGGGGCTAGGAGCTGTGAATCGACCCCTACAACCATAAATAGGTGAGTACATACCACCGAGTGAGTCTGCTGGGTAAGCCAGCAGTCGTTCTACCGCTACCCCCTACAATAGTATCTCATGAAGAGCTATCTGCTATTAGTGGCCACAGATTTGATCTCCCAGACTGTTAATGATCCAACATCATAATTACAACGTCATCACTGAAAGGATCATCATATGACAAAGCCTCGTGTCTGGTACTGATTTTCCTAAAGGAATACCATAACAAGAGCAGCTTCTGCCTCAGTGACACTCAGTGAAATGTTGCCTCCGTCCCAGTCTTGATGATGCCCATAACATAACCTTGCTCGTCTGGGATGTGGCGTACACGCACCTTGTCACAAGAAAGCGGTGCTTTCTTACATCATAACTTTGTTTTGGATTACTTTTATTTTCAGATCCAGAATTCCGCGTTTGAGGGGGAAGGCTTGAGGAGCCTGTGTGATACTCAGAAGTTTTATCAATACCTTTTTCACCAAGAGTTTACCACTTACGTTGTTGACTGCTGCTCTAACTTCCACATTCATCACCTGACTTCCACTCACTTTGTCACTTCCACTTACGTCACTGCTACTCACGTTGTCACTTGACTTCCCCTTACGTTGTTACTTCTACTCGCGTTTCTCCACCGAAAAAAACTTCGTTGTTCATCCTGTGTAAAGAGTATGAAAAAATATTGTATGGCATGTGGGTGTGTCAGCTCAGTCTGAGCTGATGATAATTATCTTTTTCTTAACAGTTAATAAATTTAACTATAAATAATTGCAATAATGCATTAAGAGATGAGAATGTTTGGCAGAGCAAAAACTGGAATCCACCGTGAAGACTTAGGCAGCCTGAGTGTAAAAACTGCACCTTCATATTTAAATAATAGTAATAATAATAATAATAATAATAATAATGACAATTTTACCAATATTGTCATTATTACTGCTACCCCTGTTTTTTTTGAATGATAGCAATAATAACAATATTGGTAGCAATAATAATTTATTTTCCAAAAACATACATTAGTTATAAAGATTTCGTATATTGAAAAGCCCACATTAATGCAAGGATTTTCAAAATTTTAGTGTCAGTCACTTGCCTGACTGACTGTCTTGAGTCGAGTTAAAACAGAAACACAGGATATACACACGGAGAGATGCATCTTGTGTTTTTGTTCTAATTCTACTCGTGACAGTTTATTTTAGCCTTATTAAATGACCCTAGGGTGGTTGATAGGATTGAAACTCCATTAGCCCACCAAACACACGCTGGAGTCTGCTGATGATAATGGGTTGGCAAACTCACACTAACAGCGGTTATGTCAAATGATTTTTATACATCTTTGTGCAGTCTTATCTCCAAAGATTAGAGTGTGTTTCCTTACGCCACCATATACGACGTTCATGCAGGCACCACGCGGCGTTACACATCTCAGTGAACAATCTCTGATGCAGCTTACAGGTGCTGCAAATGATAACTGTGATTTAGATTGTTATTTAATCTATGATAGGTGTATCTTAAACTATTGTTTAATCACTGATAGGTGCCACTTAGGTTATGATTGGTGGGCTCTAAGCTGTGGCAGGTATATCTTAAATTAAGTCTGTGTCTAATGAAGGTAGGTGTTTCTTAATCTGGTGAGCGTAAGTAAATGATTGAGGAAACGTTTCGTCACTATTGACTGATGAAGCTACTATTTGCGATAAAAAAGACCATACCCCGGCCGGATTGCGATACGTTTCCTTCAATAAATATTCTGAGCCGTACACGAGTGTCCGTTTCCATAAATGATTGTAGGCATGTCGTGTCCTTGTTACTGAGAGAAGTGTCACTGTAACCAGTGTTTTCTTACTGTTACATACAGTGTCACACCATCATGCAGGTGTCGGTTATCATGTAGAGTTGGCAACAGGTTAAAAGGTCCGAATGTCAGGTTACTAATTGAATTTTAACAAGAATGACCTTACGAGACGGACGCGGCCAGGTGTGTCATGTAAACACACTCAAACAACATTACTTCAGCCGTTGCATGCTGCATAGTGACAGGGCGTTGTATCAGGATGTGACGGACCTGCGGGCCGCTGGCAACAACAACCTGGCTCACCAGGTAGTTAACAAGGAAGCCTGACTCTCTTCTCTTCTTCTCTCTTTTCTCTCTCTCTCTCGCTCTCTCTCTCACACACACATACACACACACATATACACACACAGCAGGCCTAGTGTCTAATCGACATGTGCCTAAGACAAAATGGTAACACGTATTCAACATCTTACATGACTTGTGCAGATCCATGTGTGAGTAGTGGAAGACTTGTATGTGAGGTTGAGCGCCGTCAGTCACAGGAGTCAAGACACCTGGCTGCACAACAAGCATTCCTTGTTATGCTGTCACAGTTTAAATTGTAAATACAGGTTATAGAAGTCTTAAAGAGACCTTTTTCTTTTGCTAGACGCTATTTGCTTTGTATTATTTGACCAATTATAGTTATATAGATTGGCAGTGCATATATATATATATATATATATATATATATATATATATATATATATATATATATATATATATATATATATATATATATATATATATATATATATATATAATAATATATAAATATATATATATATATATATAATATATATAAGTGTATATGTATTTTATTTAAAGACAAAATACATTGACGAAACATTCACAAAAATATGATACAAAGTAAAACAACATAGGTAACTCAGAGGTACATCTCGAATACTTCGTCCAGCTCCCCTGCGGTGGGCCGCGTGCCCAGAATGCTGCAGGCATTTCCTCTCTGGATCGCAACACTGAGTCTCTGAAAGAGGAAGCTGGTCGCCCTGTGGTCCTTGGTTTCTATGATGAGCTTTTCACCCAGCTCTTTGAGGAACTTTAGAGCACACTTGCCCCATGCTCCAAGGGTCTCCGACCCTATTGGAATGAAGTTATAGCAAGGGGGAAGGTCTTCATATTTTCGGATCTTCTGGGTCTCCCTGTGGCTGGCAGCTCCACCCCCTTCCACTACAGAGTATGGCAAGTAGGTGTCTGCCAATGTGGCAGCACAGGTGTAGTCCCAGGCAATCTGCTTTCCATCCTGCCAGGGTAGCATAGTGGCTCCATCAGGACGCTTTTGACTATATATATATATATATATATATATATATATATATATATATATATATATATATATATATATATATACGTATATATATATATTATATATATATATAT
Organism: Cherax quadricarinatus; assembly: GCF_038502225.1. Classification (NCBI taxonomy): domain Eukaryota; kingdom Metazoa; phylum Arthropoda; class Malacostraca; order Decapoda; family Parastacidae; genus Cherax; species Cherax quadricarinatus. The sequence continues at coordinate 17,418,322 of NC_091371.1, read as the reverse complement.
ATATATATATATATATTATACGTATATATATATATATATTATACGTATATATATATATATATATATATATATATATATATATATATATATATATATATATATATATATAATGTCGTGCCGAATAGGTAAAACTTGCGATTTTGGCTTAAATAGAAACGCTCTTCTTGCCGAATAAGGGAATCGATAATTTGTGTATGCAGTAATTTCGCAAAAATCATTATGAACCCAACGGAAAACAATATTTCATTGTGTTTGTTTATTATTCAATTATTGTAAACTTATCCAAAATATATTTAGTTGAATTGGGCTAAATTAAATTGCGCTTGTTATAAGGCTAGGTAAGTTTTCTAAAGTTCTTTTGGTACGAAATTCTTGATTTGTACATAAACACAAATGAACGTATAAGAGAAAATTTAGAAAGACTTAATTTTAAATGAGTTCTTGCTAATTGACCAGTTTTACCTATTCAGCACAACATATATATAGTGGGAAAGCTCCGACATGTTGGATAAAAAAATATTGTGTGTGTGTGTGTGTGTGTGTGTGTGACATGTGTAATGAAGGTAATGGGTGTGGTAGACGAGAGATGGGTGTAACTGCCACCAAGCAGGTGAGTGCTAAGGTTTGTGGAGGTGGGAGAGAAGAAAGGATAGGTAGAAATGTGGGAGGGTAGGTGGAGGTGGAGAAGCCAGGCCAGGTTGACCTACCTTGTGCTCCTCCCAGTTGTTGGGTGCTCCACCTCCCTCGTCCACCTTCTTAAGGAGAATTTACAACTAGAATTTATTGACCCCAGTTCGATCTGATGCAAATTAAAATTTAATTAAACATGTGAAATCCGAGTACACAGTTAAGAAAATAATCTGTGAAACAAGTTTTTATCTTCAGACCTTCGTAAAGTAGCGACTTGATATATCTCCGCAAAGAGCGAAACGAATTAGAAACATGTGCAAGATTTTGGTATCTTTATTAATCAACAGGTTTCTGCAGCTTTTTTCAACTCATTTTGTATAGCCCTTGTGGCTTAGCGCTTCTTTTTTTATTATAATAATAATTTCAACTCATTACAGAGATTATTTAATGTAATCTGTTTTGAATTGATAAAAGGACTGTGTCGAAACATCTTCATAGTAAAGATACCCAGGTGTTTGCACATGTCTCTTATTCATTATACAGAGCGAAACGTTGTCCTGATAGTTTCTGTAACTATTGTTCTAGGTCATGTGTAACTATTGTTGCAGGTCATGTGTGTGAAGTGTAACTATTGTTGCAGGTCATGTGTGTGAAGTGTAACTATTGTTGCAGGTCATGTGTGTGAAGTGTAACTATTGTTGCAGGTCATGTGTGTGAAGTGTAGCTATTGTTCAAGCAGGTCATGTGTGTGAAGGTGAGTGCATGCGTGTGTGAAGTAGGTGTGTGGGTGACCTTGAAGCTCCTTCACCTACCCTGTTCCAATCTTTGCCTCAACACAAGAAGATTCTCTCTTTTTTTTCTGTGCACCAGCAAACAAGGTTGACCTTGTGTTCCTCTTGTGATAAAATATTGCCAAATAAAGCTAATCAAATCAGAGATTTCTTGGTGTTGATGAAGGTGATTGGAGGTGCCAGCCACATCTTTCTTGGAGATTTCTTGCAAACTTCCTGAGCCTTGATGCTTACATGTTTATTGCTTCCCATGGAATGTAAGTAATTGAGCCGGTTTGGCTAGTGTGACACGTGTAACTCATCATCACACGTGTAACCCTTACCACACGTGTAACTCATCACCACACGTGTAACCCTTACCACACGTGTAACTCATCACCACGTGTGTAACCCTCACCATACGTGTAACCATCAGTCTTGGAGTTGGTGCTCTTCACCAACTCCAAGACTGAGGCACTCATTACCTCGTTTTTTCCGTATATAGTTCTACAGTCTTCACATTATGTCCTTGTATTTGTATTGATAAAGCCACTGGAGGGCGAAACGTCTACAAATAAAGATATACAGATGTTGCACATGTGTCTAATTCCTCACATAATTGCGACAGGTTTACCACAGGCCTACATAGTTTACCTGATCATAACAACAACTTGTATAATGTCGTTACTTTGCGCTTTATTCACAACCAGAAGTACCCAGGATAGACTCGGGGGCGAGTCAAGATGTATGGATATGTTTTCTTGTATCTGCTGCCCTTGTTTACCTAGCATAAGTATAGGTACTTGTAAGTTAATCGTTATTGTGGTTTATTTAAAATTTGTACATAAATTATTGTACACTCGTAATTAATAATTAATACATGCCGGATAAAAAATCTTGAACACACATCATTACATCTACATTATACAGAGATCTAGAGCAACACATACCTACTGTTATAGAAGTTATTAAAAGAAACGTTTCGCCAAAAGTAGTTTCTTCAGTCCTGAGATTAGGAGTGAAGAAGCCTCTTGTGGCGAAATGTTTCCCTTAATAATATCATAACTGTACGTATGTGTGGGAAAACCTGGTTTGTAATACTGAGAAGTTGTGGTTCAAGACGCACGAGGAGTCGATCTTATTATGATTACCATGAATCAGATGTTTGTACCTGCTACAACGTTTCATTCTATTTGTGTGTGTGTGTGTAGTTGAGGTGTGCATCTCTCAGTGTATACACACTAAGGTCCAGCACTGGCTGCAGGCCACAGGTGGTAGTCACACCTACAGTTACTCAAGCATGCAGGCTGAGGCCCAGAGTCAGGGTTGACTCTGGGTTAAATCCAGTTTGTTGAGGTAAGACACTGCTTCTCAGTACAGTAATCGCCTCTGTATTCGGCTGATGAAACCTACTTTGAAACGTTTCAGAATTAAGATACCTAACTATTGAACATGTGTCTTACTTGTGAGTATTGCATATAGCTAATATAGTGGCACCAGTTTGTTGAGTTTTGAGAACTCTTCCATTACTAACGCGCAGTAAAGACACGATCCACACGTCACAGTAACTTTCTGCTGCACCACACTTATATAGGAAAAACTTTGTGTATCCCTCCTTCTCTTCCAGTTCTTTCTTGAGTTGACACTGTGCGTATACACACTATTTTATATCTTTTATTTTCCTTCATACATTTGGTACACAACACGACCAGCCACCCACCTCCACCACGGACACGACCAGCCATCCACCTCCACCACGGACACGACCAGCCATCCACCTCCACCACGGACACGACCAGCCATCCACCTCCACCACGGACACGACCAGCCACCCACCTCCACCACGGACACGACCAGCCACCCACCTCCACCACGGACACGACCAGCCATCCACCTCCATCACGGACACGACCAGCCATCCACCTCCACCACGGACACGACCAGCCATCCACCTCCACCACGGACACGACCAGCCACCCACCTCCACCACGGACACGACCAGCCATCCACCTCCACCACGGACACGACCAGCCATCCACCTCCACCCCGGACACGACCAGCCATCCACCTCCACCACGGACACGACCAGCCACCCACCTCCACCACGGACACGACCAGCCACCCACCTCCACCACGGACACGACCAGCCACCCACCTCCACCACGGACACGACCAGCCACCCACCTCCACCACGGACACGACCAGCCACCCACCTCCACCACGGACACGACCAGCCACCCACCACCACGGACACGACCAGCCACCCACCTCCACCACGGACACGACCAGCCACCCACCTCCACCTCGGACACGACCAGCCACCCACCTCCACCACGGACACGACCAGCCACCCACCTCCACCACGGACACGACCAGCCATCCACCTCCACCACGGACACGACCAGCCACCCACCTCCACCACGGACACGACCAGTCACCCACCTCCACCACGGACACGACCAGCCACCCACCTCCACCACGGACACGACCAGCCACCCACCTCCACCTCGGACACGACCAGCCACCCACCACCACGGACACGACCAGCCACCCACCTCCACCACGGACACGACCAGCCACCCACCTCCACCACGGACACGACCAGCCACCCACCTCCACCACGGACACGACCAGTCACCCACCTCCACCACGGACACGACCAGTCACCCACCTCCACCACGGACACGACCAGCCACCCACCTCCACCACGGACACGACCAGCCACTCACCTCCACCACGGACACGACCAGTCACCCACCTCCATCACGGACACGACCAGCCACCCACCTCCACCACGGACACGACCAGCCACCCACCTCCACCACGGACACGACCAGCCACCCACCTCCACGGACACGATCAGCCACCCACCTCCACCTCGGACACAACCAGCCACCCACCACCACGGACACGACCAGCCACCCACCTCCACCACGGACACGACCAGCCACCCACCTCCACCACGGACACGACCAGCCACCCACCTCCACGGACACGATCAGCCACCCACCTCCACCTCGGACACAACCAGCCACCCACCACCACGGACACGACCAGCCACCCACCTCCACCACGGACACGACCAGCCACCCACCTCCACCACGGACACGACCAGCCACCCACCTCCACTGACACGACCAGCCACCCACCTCCACGGACACGACTAGCCACCCACCTCCACCACGGACACGACCAGCCACCCACCTCCACCACCGACACGACCAGCCACCCACCTCCACCACGGACACGACCAGCCACCCACCTTCACCTCGGACACGACCAGCCACCCACCTTCACCTCGGACACGACCAGCCACCCACCTCCACCTCGGACACGACCAGCCACCCACCTCCACCACGGACACGACCAGCCACCCACCTCCACCTCGGATACGACCAGCCACCCACCTCCACCTCGGACACGACCAGCCACCCACCACCACGGACACGACCAGCCACCCACCTCCACCACGGACACGACCAGCCACCCACCTCCACCACGGACACGACCAGTCACCCACCTCCACCACGGACACGACCAGTCACCCACCTCCACCACGGACACGACCAGCCACCCACCTCCACCACGGACACGACCAGCCACTCACCTCCACCACGGACACGACCAGTCACCCACCTCCATCACGGACACGACCAGCCACCCACCTCCACCACGGACACGACCAGCCACCCACCTCCACCACGGACACGACCAGCCACCCACCTCCACGGACACGACCAGCCACCCACCTTCACCTCGGACACGACCAGCCACCCACCTTCACCTCGGACACGACCAGCCACCCACCTCCACCTCGGACACGACCAGCCACCCACCTCCACCACGGACACGACCAGCCACCCACCTCCACCTCGGATACGACCAGCCACCCATCTCCACCTCGGACACGACCAGCCACCCACCTTCACCTCGGACACGACCAGCCACCCACCTTCACCTCGGACACGACCAGCCACCCACCTCCACCTCGGACACGACCAGCCACCCACCTCCACCTCGGACACGACCAGCCACCCACCTCCACCTCGGACACGACCAGCCACCCACCTTCACCTCGGACACGACCAGCCACCCACCTCCACCTCGGACACGACCAGCCACCCACCTTCACCACGGACACGACCAGTCACCCACCTCCACCACGGACACGACCAGCCACCCACCTCCACCTCGGACACGACCAGCCACCCACCTTCACCTCGGACACGACCAGCCACCCACCTCCACCTCGGACACGATCAGCCACCCACCTCCACCTCGGACACGACCAGCCACCCACCTCCACCTCGGACACGACCAGCCACCCACCTCCACCTCGGACACGACCAGCCACCCACCTTCACCTCGGACACGACCAGCCACCCACCTCCACCTCGGACACGATCAGCCACCCACCTCCACCTCGGACACGACCAGCCACCCACCTCCACCTCGGACACGACCAGCCACCCACCTTCACCTCGGACACGACCAGCCACCCACCTCCACCTCGGACACGACCAGCCACCCACCTCCACCTCGGACACGACCAGCCACCCACCTTCACCTCGGACACGACCAGCCACCCACCTCCACCTCGGACACGATCAGCCACCCACCTCCACCTCTTACACGACCAGCCACCCACCTCCACGGACACGATCAGCCACCCACCTCCACCTCGGACACGACCAGCCACCCACCTCCACCACGGACACGACCAGCCACCCACCTCCACTGACACGACCAGCCACCCACCTCCACGGACACGACTAGCCACCCACCTCCACCACGGACACGACCAGCCACCCACCTCCACCACCGACACGACCAGCCACCCACCTCCACCACGGACACGACCAGCCACCCACCTTCACCTCGGACACGACCAGCCACCCACCTTCACCTCGGACACGACCAGCCACCCACCTCCACCTCGGACACGACCAGCCACCCACCTCCACCACGGACACGACCAGCCACCCACCTCCACCTCGGATACGACCAGCCACCCACCTCCACCTCGGACACGACCAGCCACCCACCACCACGGACACGACCAGCCACCCACCTCCACCACGGACACGACCAGCCACCCACCTCCACCACGGACACGACCAGTCACCCACCACCACCACGGACACGACCAGGCACCCACCTCCACCACGGACACGACCAGCCACCCACCTCCACCACGGACACGACCAGCCACTCACCTCCACCACGGACACGACCAGTCACCCACCTCCATCACGGACACGACCAGCCACCCACCTCCACCACGGACACGACCAGCCACCCACCTCCACCACGGACACGACCAGCCACCCACCTCCACGGACACGACCAGCCACCCACCTTCACCTCGGACACGACCAGCCACCCACCTTCACCTCGGACACGACCAGCCACCCACCTCCACCTCGGACACGACCAGCCACCCACCTCCACCACGGACACGACCAGCCACCCACCTCCACCTCGGATACGACCAGCCACCCACCTCCACCTCGGACACGACCAGCCACCCACCTTCACCTCGGACACGACCAGCCACCCACCTACACCTCGGACACGACCAGCCACCCACCTCCACCTCGGACACGACCAGCCACCCACCTCCACCTCGGACACGACCAGCCACCCACCTCCACCTCGGACACGACCAGCCACCCACCTTCACCTCGGACACGACCAGCCACCCACCTCCACCTCGGACACGACCAGCCACCCACCTGCACCTCGGACACGACCAGCCACCCACCTCCACCTCGGACACGACCAGCCACCCACCTCCACCTCGGACACGACCAGCCACCCACCTTCACCTCGGACACGACCAGCCACCCACCTCCACCTCGGACACGACCAGCCACCCACCTTCACCTCGGACACGACCAGCCACCCACCTCCACCTCGGACACGATCAGCCACCCACCTCCACCTCGGACACGACCAGCCACCCACCTCCACCTCGGACACGACCAGCCACCCACCTCCACCTCGGACACGACCAGCCACCCACCTCCACCTCGGACACGACCAGCCACCCACCTCCACCTCGGACACGACCAGCCACCCACCTTCACCTCGGACACGACCAGCCACCCACCTCCACCTCGGACACGATCAGCCACCCACCTCCACCTCGGACACGACCAGCCACCCACCTCCACCTCGGACACGACCAGCCACCCACCTCAACCTCGGACACGACCAAACGACACTGGTCGAAGCCTGGGCGAGGCGAGACATGAACCTACTACCTGTTGCCTAGCGATGAATAGATGCTAGAGGTTAGTTAACTATTTTGTGTTGCATTCTGGGAGGATTATAAAAAGGACCTCGATGACAAGAAGCCGCACTGCTTGGGTTAATAACACTGGAACATAGGAAAGGAGGAACACTGCAGAAGGCCTACTGGCCAGTACTAGACAGGTCCTTTTCAAACACAAACCCGCTAAAATATATTGGCCCAATCCATTATCAGTGTTACTCATGGAGCATAAAAAAAGGAGGAACCCGGTCTGATTAATTCTTGTACATGAATGATATACAATATTTCATTTGAGTATATACCCTTCATAGTCTCTTGCTTCTCATCTTCCAATAAAACAAGGATGTCATCAGATTGTGTCTTACTTCCAATTATGTCTTTTAATCCTCTTCCCCAGGATGAGACACTCACCAGTGTTACATCGGCAGTGTGCTGCTGTCCTCTCATGTATGACAATTACACAGAACATCAGCTAGCTGCGTTTCACTGTCATATTCCTTCACAAAAGTTGAGGTTCATATATGATGTTGAAATCTGTCGTACTGAGTTAGGAGACTTTTGTAGCATCAGCCTGATTTGAGAGATTCACTAGTGTCAGGCTGAGTTGGGAGGCTTCAGTGGAACAGTGAGAATATCGTCAGGTATTCCAGCAAGGGTTCATCAGCTGTGGGAGCTTCAAAGGTTTCCTTCCATCAGAGTTGGAGTTAATATTGCTGCTTGGTGAAGCATCATAATAAAGGTACCCAGGTGTTGCACTGGTATCATTTTCATCAATTCTTGCAAATTTTTACTGACATTTAGTGTACACTTTACGTTTATGTTTGTTAATGGCTCTTAATCTTTTAATATCTTTTTTTCCAACTCAGGAGATCTGGTCTTGAAACCGGGCTGGGGGGGGGCGATGATCCCCAGTAACATAACAGGTAACAGGTGTACAGGACACTCAGTACCTTGACTCCACCTGTGTCCAGGTGCTCCTGGTGTCTCTTGTTCTGCTGAAGAACCTTCTACACTGACATGTTCTGCTGAAGAACCTTCTACACTGACATGTTCTGCTGAAGAACCTTCTACACTGACATGTTCTGCTGAAGAACCTTCTACACTGACATGTTCTGTTGAAGAACCTTCTACACTTGACATGTTCTGCTGAAGAACCTTCTACACTGACATGTTCTGCTGAAGAACCTTCTACACTGACATGTTCTGCTGAAGAACCTTCTACACTGACATGTTCTGCTGAAGAACCTTCTACACTGACATGTTCTGCTGAAGAACCTTCTACACTGACATGTTCTGCACGGGGAACACACGGTGTTATTTTGAGTTTCTTGGGAAAACATTTGACTCTTTTCTCCTATATTCTGTTTTCCCAGTCTACTTCCTTCAAAGAGCTTTGATTCCTAGAAAGTTTAAAGCATATTATAACCCTATTTGCTCTTTGGTAAGCAGTTTTAAGACCTTCTGCTATAATCCTTCTAAACCGTTTAGGTCTTTTCTTTAACCTTTTATACATTTTCTAAATCTTTTAAAACATAAAACCCTTCTGTTATTTTTTTAAATGTTTGATATATTTCACAAACCTCTACTTTACACTCTAATTCATGTTTGGTTGTAATTTCTTAAAGAACGTCAAAAGCTGTTAGATGTGTGCGATACAAACTCTCAGGAAGTGACCAAGGTAAACTTATTCTGAGGCGATATTGTAAACTTGTTTTCACTTACGAAAACGAGAATGTAATCTAATGTGAAGGACTTTTATGTTTGCTAGACTGGTTATAGTACTTCAAGTAGCTCTAACTGTAAGTTAGAGAGATACATGAATGGAATGGTTGGAGAACAGGTATGGTGATGCCCACAGTAGTGGGCAAAATTACGTCCATTTCAGGACGTGTCTTGATCTACGTAAAATAAGATGGTTGTTTGTGGGTATATTATTATTATTATTATTATTATTATTATTATTATTATTATTATTATTATTATTATTATTATGGTGGCTGCTCTTCCAGTTACAAAATCTGAAAAGCTATCTGTCAGCAATGTACTTACCTAAGGAAGTTCTCTGGAAAACCTGACAAAAACTCCGCAGAAAATACCCTACATCAATTTTGATGATCTAAGACAATCATGGATGTTCTCCATGCAGAACACCTCGTGTAAGTTAGTGAAACTCTTGTGTTTTGTGAAAACCAGCACAAGTTTGTAAAATATGCCCGTCATCTTAAGCGTTTATGAGACAGAAGAGACCAACAGTCCAGACAGAATGCAGACTTTTAACATGCTTCTGTTCCACACTCATGTGACTGGACGGTGTCCAGGAGAAAAAGGTCACAGAAAATAAGTTAAAATTTTGACTAGGAAGAAAAGTCACATTTTATTTAAATGTATATTTATTGTTAGATATGGTAAGGTTTGTATTGTAATTTTTTTTCCTGTGACTTTTTTGTGGCTTTTTTTATCGGGGACTTTGTTTTCTGTAACATTTTTTTTCTGTGACTTTTTCCTGGAACTTTTTTCTATAAGTTTGTTTTTTTCCTGGACGCGGGCGGACGTAGCACCCACCTGGGTGGCTGCGGGCGGACGTAGCACCCACCTGGGTGGCTGCGGGCGGACGTAGCACCCACCTGGGTGGCTGCGGGCGGACGTAGCACCCACCTGGGTGGTTGCTGCCTACCAGTTCTGTTTTGTTTTTATGGTTTAACAGGGAATTTACGTGCTTGTGATTGTCTATAAATACTCCAGGACTGCTTTCTAAAGCAGCCTGTCAACTGAACCAGAGTGATTAACCTGCTTAAACCGGCTGACAAACTGGAAAATCCTGGTTAATTATCTTAAGATCACCAGGACGCTAACGAAAGAGAATCACAAATATGATAAATAAAACATGCATAATCCCTGGGTAACTTTATTTATGTAGATAAATTATTTAGAAAACCGACAAGTTAATTAATGAGTCAGTGGCTTCTTCAGTCCAATGCAGAGAAAGGTGGAAGATAAGGAGTTTGAAGTATTCAGTCCCTCAGTCTGATGGAGTCGATGTGTTCACTTCATCAGTCTCAGGAGTGGCGAAACCAGCTAGGCAGGTCCAAGTCGCACCTGCTTAAGAGAAGAGAAGCACTGCAGCAGGCCTACTGGCCCAAGCTAGGCAGGTCCAACTCACAACCACTCATATACTTGTGTGACCTATTTTTAAAGCTACACAAGGTTTTTAGCTTCATTGACGCTAGAGTGTTCCACTCATCCACAACTGTTACCAAACAAATGCTTTCCTGTATCCTTTCTGTGTTAAGTTTGTTTCAACTTAAAGCCATTGTTGCGAGTCCTCTCTTCATTTGATATTTTTGGCAAGTTATTTACATCCTCTTTATTTATTCCTGTTTTTCATTCATACACGTTTAATAATTAAAAATCCTCCCTGCAAGATTTTTTCTTTATTAAAACTTAGTAAGTTCCGGTGACACTGTCTCAGCTTCTTATAAAGTTCACTGTGACACTGTCTCAGCTTTCTGTATGACCACAATACCCTCCTCTCTGCCCCCCCCTTTCTCTCTCTCTCTCTCTCTCTCTCTCTCTCTCTCTCTCTCTCTCTCTCTCTCTCTCTCTCTCTCTCTTCCATTCCCCAGACTATTTTAGCACTTACTCGGGAAAATTTTATTACCAATAGCAACAAGAATGATTACAAAAAAAAAAAAACTCGCCTGACTGGCATATATGTCACTTCTCCCAGCATATGTTGTACTTTTCTCAAGATTGATGGACTGAACACATCGACTTCAGGCTGAGAGACTGATTACCTCATTCTCCTCATTTTTCACTGTCTTTTCCCTTTATTGGACCGAAGAAGCTACTTGTTGGCGGAACGTTTCCTCATTAAAGAGTTCCAGATGTTGCATAAGTGTCTCATTCTTCAACCTGTCGGTTTTCTATACCATTTACATCACAACGATAATAAAAATAATAATAATGAGTTTTTTTCTTCTGCTTTACTGTATTAATGTAAATGTATGGGTGTCTAGGCGGAGGTCGTTGACCTAGGAAGAGTGGAGCTCCCAGAGTGCAACTTTCCCAACGCCTGAACTCCACCATGAAGTGAGACAGTCATACTATCCACTGGCTCATTGTTTTCTTGGTGCTATAACTGTGAGGTACAGTATCTTCCTGGTGTGAGTCTCCTGACAAGTGGTTAAGGTGTGAAGCCGCAATAAGCTTTTGTAAACACAGTAGGTGGGAGAGGGCGGGTCAGGTGCTACACGGGGGAGACAGTACTAACCAGGTCACCGCCAGGTGGAGTCATGCTTCTTCTCTCCAGAATTGCTGGTGTCTCTTTCCCGGTGAGAGTTGTGAGAGTTTTCTACATTTCCCTTTTACTCGCCCCGTCTCGTGTCTCACTCACTAGGTATACTGCGCATGACCACAGCCTGTGGAGTTATAAAGAAGCTGAGCAGGTGACTCACGAAATCGTAATGAGACGATTGCAAACAAACCATATCACTGGCAGGGTTAGAACCCGCGATCAGTCTCAAAACTCCAGACCGTCGCGTTAGCCACTGGGTCAGCGGCTAACGCGACGGTCTGGAGTTTTGAGACTCTCTGATGGCGGGTTCTAACCCCGCCCGTGGTATGGTTTGTAAGCTGAGTAGGTGCTGTACATGAATGGTATACAATACCTGACGTCAGTATATAAGCGCCTGTGCTTCAGATTCTTCAAGACTACGGTACTCTTCACCTCGGTACTCTTCACCACCTCGGTACTCTTCACCACCTCGGTACTCTTCACCACCTCGGTAGTCTTCACCACCTCGGTACTCTTCACCACCTCGGTACTCTTCACCACCTCGGTACTCTTCACCACCTCCAAGGCTGAGGGACTGTTTATCTCGTCTTTCATATATAATTCGCCACTGGATGGCGAAACGTTTACAAATAAAGATACCCAGATGTTGCGTATGTGTCTTAAGTTGGTACTGTTCACTTCCAGTGCTTTTATTTAATTATATATCTTGAACACGCACTTGAGTTCACGAATGCAGTTGATGTCTGTGAATAAGACACGTGCAACACCTGGGCATCTTTATTAACGTGTATCACCTGTGGCACAGGTGTAGCTTATGTGTCCAGTTCATCAACTTGTCGATATTGCATTACCATTTATGTAATGAAACTTGATGTTTGTGCTGAGTGTTTAACGGAGGCTGGACAGGAAGTGGCATGCGTGAAGGTAAGGTTGGTGGTCAGCAGTGAACCTCACTCTCAAACACCAGTGACCTGCCTTACTTTTCAAGGTTAGTGATGATGGTGGTGGTGGTGGTGAAGACCGCTGTCTTACCCTACGGGCTTATCGTTTCCCCGTAATAATAATAATAATAATAATAATAATAATAATAATAATAATAATAAAAATCTGAGTACCAAGGTGAGGAGAAGCAGTGTGGAAGAGTTGTGGTTACACCACACACTGGCAAGGTGGCATTGGAGAGAGTGTGTGTGTATTTCTCCTCTTGTACTCGCTTTGCTGTGGTTGTGGGGGGTCGAGGCTGCTCCTAGACCCACCTCTCGACACAATTACTGTTGCGGGTGTCGAGTCCCGGTTCTTATCCCCACCTTCTAAATGCAGCAATACACAAATTACCGCACTTTGACCATTTACAATCACAATCACGCTTTGTGAGTCTTATCATACCTTTTCTTAAAACTGTGTAAGGAATACACCACCACCACTTGCTCATCCTGGTTGCTCCACATCTTCACCACTCTGAGATTGAAAAAATACTCTGACATTCCTTTAATACTCTGACATTCCTTTAACTCATTTGCGTTTTTAATTTCCATTTTTGTTATTTTTTTCCTGTCTCCGCCTTTCATACATCCGATTCTTTCTGCCCTTTCGTGTCCTCTTGAATGCTTTATAAAAATAAATATCTTATAGGTCTTCTCTGATTCTTCTGTTCTATGGTGTTTAAAAGGTTAGTGCTTTTAGTTTTTATTCGATAGGTCGTCCCTCGTAACGTTTATACTTGTTCCGTAGGAAACCAATAATTTGTCTGCGGCTTCTTGACGTGCTTGTGTATTCACAAGAACTGCTCATGTATTCACCTCTTTGTGATATATTTTCGGCTCCTGTGTGTGGGGTGGGGGATAAAAAGGACGGGTGTGAGGTGGTGTAGGAAAGCTGGTAATGAGGGGAAGAGTAAAGAGAGAGTTAAGGGAAAACATGGGGGGTAACCAAGGTTGTGTAGCTATGTGCTTAAACACAAGTGTGAGACTTGAGTGCTAGTGCTCTAGACGGCACACACCACGTAATCTCTCCCTTGTTATTACCTTCTTCCTTGCTTCTAGACGGCACACACCACGTAATCTCTCCCTTGTTATTACCTTCTTGCTTGCTTCTAGACGGCACACACCACGTAATAATAATAATAATAATAATAATAATAATAATAATAATAATAATAATAACAACAATAAAAATTTCTATAACTGCATGTACAAGGTATGCAAAACCATAACTGACATCAGTGACATGCTACTATATAGAGAGCACCTTGTTATGCAGAGCATTTCCAGCAAATTAGGTCAATTTTGTCCCTAGGATACGACCCACACCAGTCATTTAACACCCACGTACCTACTTACTGCTAGGTGAACAGGGACAGCAGGTGTCTTAAGGAAACGCGTTTTAATGTTGCCACCCGTATCAGGGATCGAACCACGGACCTCAGTGTATGAGGTGAGTGCGCTAGAAAGTGTACACACACGGCGTAATCTCTCTTCATTCTTATTACCTCCTTCCTCTCACTTCCTCTCTCTCAGTATACAAGTAATATATATTCATACATATAAATTATAAGAGTTTATAATGGCATTAAGTTAAATCAATTGATAATGGTGACGTGTGTTGGTTATTATTTAAAATAACATTATTATGGTGTTCATATTTGTATAATTGTTCTTACGTAGTTGTGGCTGTGTGAGTTTATTCTCAGTTTCTGGTATCAAGTTTCACTTATGATTTACTACCTGTTGTTGATTTTGATGTTTATTACTCCCACCGCCCGGTCCCAGATTATGTCTTCTGGTTTATCAGTTAGGCTGCTACCGCTTACATCCCGCAGTTGATGCTCTCCCACCAACTGTGTTCTTCACACAGATGGTACACTGTGTCACACATCTACGCTGTCGTAATTTTTATTACTGGGTTTGATGGGGATAAATTCTTGAAAACTTTGCTTGTAGTTTCTGTACGTAATACTGTACTACCTTGCTTCCTTCCTTTATATTTTCCTTATTACAGTAGTTTACCACTAAAATTATCACCCTTCAGGCTATTATTATAATTATTATTATTATTAGTAGTAGTAGTAGTGGTAGTGGTAGTAATAGTAGCAGTAATATTTTTATCATTATAATGTTCACGGGAAAGAGCTCATTCTAAAGAAAAATGGAAATGAAAAAGAAACAGCTTTGAGCCGAGGAAACAGAAGGTGTATATATATATACATACATACATGCATGCATGCATGCATACATACATACATACATACATACATACATATATATATATATATATATATATATATATATATATATATATATATATATGCAATAAGATCACAGTAAACAGGTGATTTCAGAATATGCAAAACAACCACTCTGAAAGAATAGAGAAATTCCAAGCGCTTTCGTGACTACTCACATTATCAAGGAACTATGAAAGTAAAGCATCCAAGGAAGCTATATAAGGGGTCTGGTCGGCACCTCACTATCAGATCCCACAACGGTTTAAACACGTGACGCGCGGCGAGTCAACTTGGAAAGGTCCTTGGCACAACTCACCCCACAAACTATTCTACCCAAGAAATAAGCAATTTTAAAGATTATTTGTCCAGTGTATTATTAAATTCTTCCCAAATTCTATTAATTATAAATGGATCTAATTTATATAAACCAAAGGAAATATTCATATTATTGTCAAAACTGCTTTTTATGAAACAAGATTCAATTATATTCCTGTCGACCATGGACTTGCTTGATACTACTTTCTCAACTTTTTGAAAATCAATTGGATGGTTAAAATCTCTTACATGAATAAATAGAGCATTGGAATCTTGTCCAGTTCTAATGCTATATTTATGTTGTTTTAATCTTAGTTCGAGATTTTTACCAGTTTGACCGTAATAAACTTTATCGCAAATTCTACAAGGAATCTTATAGACACATCCATCAGCATTTTGGGGGGAATTCTTTATCAAAAGTTTTTTTACTGTATCGAGATTTTTGAATACAACTTTAATATTAAAAGTCTTAAGAAGAGAAGGCATATCAACCAAGTTTTCATGGTAAGGGAGAACCAACATATTTTTATTTGAATAAGGCTGGTTGTCCCTTTTTGGATTGTAAAAAGTATATATATATATATATATATACATAATATATATATATAATATATATATATATATATATATATATATATATATATATATATATATATATTATATATATATATATATATATATATATATATATATATATATATATATATATATGTATATTTTTATTATTATCACACCGGCCGATTCCCACCAAGGCAGGGTGGCCCGAAAAAGAAAAACTTTCACCATCATTCACTCCATCACTGTCTTGCCAGAAGGGTGCTTTACACTACAGTTTTTAAACTGCAACATTAACACCCCTCCTTCAGAGTGCAGGCACTGTACTTCCCATCTCCAGGACTCAAGTCCGGCCTGCCGGTTTCCCTGAATCCCTTCATAAATGTTACTTTGCTCACACTCCAACAGCACGTCAAGTATTAAAAACCATTTGTCTCCATTCACTCCTATCAAACACGCTCACGCATGCCTGCTGGAAGTCCAAGCCCCTCGCACACAAAACCTCCTTTACCCCCTCCCTCCAACCCTTCCTAGGCCGACCCCTACCCCGCCTTCCTTCCACTACAGACTGATACACTCTTGAAGTCATTCTGTTTCGCTCCATTCTCTCTACATGTCCGAACCACCTCAACAACCCTTCCTCAGCCCTCTGGACAACAGTTTTGGTAATCCCGCACCTCCTCCTAACTTCCAAACTACGAATTCTCTGCATTATATTCACACCACACATTGCCCTCAGACATGACATCTCCACTGCCTCCAGCCTTCTCGCTGCAACATTCATCACCCACGCTTCACACCCATATAAGAGCGTTGGTAAAACTATACTCTCATACATTCCCCTCTTTGCCTCCAAGGACAAAGTTCTTTGTCTCCACAGACTCCTAAGTGCACCACTCACTCTTTTTCCCTCATCAATTCTATGATTCACCTCATCTTTCATAGACCCATCCGCTGACACGTCCACTCCCAAATATCTGAATACGTTCACCTCCTCCATACTCTCTCCCTCCAATCTGATATATATATATATATATATATATATATATATATATATTATAATTTGAGCTACCTCCTCCTTCCTAGGCTCAGAGCTGTTTCTTTTCCATTTCCATTTCTCATCTCTCGCTGACTCATTCATTCAGTCAGTCAGACATGTGTGCGGGCGTATGAATATTTCGTGTGACAATCCTTTTCACGACTTCAGTTTGTGCGATTTTTAATCAGACTTTCGTAAAGTCTTGGAATATGCAATATGTTTTGCTCTTCTCTTTCTTGTCTGATATCCGTCAATTCATTACCATTTACAAAGTCACTCTGGTGACTTTGGTCCAGGTCAGACCGAAATGTCATAGTAAGCTTCTCTCTCCTATGTGCGGGTTATTTGTATATTCCAGTCACGGTATTGTGCCTTATTTTCTTCTTCATCCGTCAGTCTGTCGTAAATCTGGATTACTGTTGTGAGAGGCGAGTTTCCATTTCTTGTCGGTACATTAGAATTTATTACTAGGTGTGCCAATAATCATATTATTTTCCATAACTTCTCGTGTAATGATTGTCAGGGTTACTATCCTGCAGAGTGACGGCTCCTGCCTGTCACCCGTCCTCAGTATTGGAGTTACTGTATGTTTTCCAGGTGTCTGGCTGACTTCCTGTGTCTAGTGATTTTTGGAGGATGAACACGGACGCTTTTTTATAATAATCTTCATTACTACTGGTACATGTACAAGATATACGGGCCTATCTGACATCAATGACATATTATTTTATAGAAAGCCCCTTGTTATTCAGAGCATTTTGGGGCAGATAAGATCAGTTTTGTGTACTTCGGTACCACATGTCCCAAAGTGGTTGGGCCACTTGCCTTGATTCCTCCTCTTCCCCTCCTTCCCATCCTTTTCCAGTTATTTCCATCCTTCCTTATCCTTCTTCCTTCCCATCTTACGACAGCTCTCGTCGTCCTAGAAGAAGATCAGTTTTGCTCCCAGGATGCGACCCATACTAGTCGACTAACACCCAGGTACCTATTTTACTGATAGGTGAACATGGACAGCAGGCGTCTTAAGGAAATGCCCCCTAATGTTTCCCCCCTTACCGGGGATCGAGCCCTGAATCTCAGTGTGTGAGCTGAATGCCCTAGCAATCGAGCTACGGTACACTTCCCTCGAGTTGTTACTTCCCCTGTCAGTACTCAAGGTAATTTACACATATGTTACTATGATAATTTGTGTAACATTATTTGTGTACCTGTACCTAAATAAACTTATTAACTTTACAGACTATTTCTTCACGATATAAATGAACGACCTAAACGAGGGAGTAAATAACGACACATTTAATGCCATTACAAATTTGTTTCCGTCAAGCAACCTTTTTGTTGGCAGAGGAAGCTGCAGGATGAGTCAGTGTTGTGACCTTAACGATGCGTTTGTTAATCTGATGTATTGACTGGCTTCATGTCTAGAATATAGCATAACGCAAGTGTCCGGGTTATATTACGCCTCCTAACTTGGTAGTTCATAAACACTAGGCAGAGATAAGACGTTGTGACACTTTCATAGACACTTTAGACAGGGAGAAGACGTTGTGACACTTTCATAGACACTTTAGACAGGGAGATGACGTTGTGACACTTTCAAAGACACTTTAGACAGGGAGATGACGTTGTGACACTTTCATAGACACTTTAGACAGGGAGAAGACGTTGTGACACTTTCATAGACACTTTAGACAGGGAGATGACGTTGTGACACTTTCAAAGACACTTTAGACAGGAATAAGACGTTGTGACACATTCATAGACACTTTAGACAGAGAGAAGTTGTGACACATTCACCTATAGTGTGTTGTTACCAGCTTGTTGGTTTTATAAGGTGTTCCCCCAGCAAGGAGAACCTTCCATCGATCGAAACTCTCAGGTAAAACCCACGAGGATGAGAGGGGAGAGTGGGGATAGTGGGGTAGAGGGGTTGTTTGGGGAGGGGGAAAAGATCCTGGGCTAGAACCCAGCTGCCTAACATTTTGTTGACAAGAGTTGAAAATGTTCTGGTTGCTCTGATGTCAGTAAGGCAGGGCACTGAGGCCAGACGGCGACAGGGTATCATGGGCAAGGTTTGCTGTTTTTCGATTTGTGTTATGGTGAGTGGATTGGTGTGGGGTTTCGGGTATTGGTGGTTTCAAAATAATGAAGAATGGATGTGTTTAGGTCCAGCCCAGCAGAGGGCAGGACCGACAGTTTAGTAGTTAGAGGCTAAGTATAGAGAGGTGGAGGAGGAGAAGGGTTGTAAAGAGATTGAAATAGATTTAGAGGATTGTTAAGGCCGTCTAATGGTTCCGTTTAAGTACTTTGTCCACGAGTCTTGGTACACTTCCAGTCGGGGTGCTGGTCCCAGGTGTGCTATAATAATGACATAACTACACACCGGAACATACATATATATATATATATATATATATATATATATATATATATATATATATATATATATATATATATATATATATATATATATATATATATATATACATTCGATGGCACACGTGCCCCTGATATACTTTTATAACTATATATATGTCGTGCCGAATACGTAAAATTTGCGATTTTGGCTTGAATAGCAAGGGTCTTCTTGCCGGATTATTAAATTATTGTAAAATTATTTAAAATATATTTAGTTGGGTTACGCTAAATTAAATTGCGCTTGTTATAATAAGGTTAGGTAAGTTTTCTAAGGTTCTTTTGGTACAAAATTATTTTTTTACATTAACATAAATGAAAAAAAATATATATCTTTAAACGTATGAGAAAATTTTAGAAAGGACTTAATTTTAAATGAATTCTAACATTGCTGATTGACCCAGTTTTACCTATTCGGCACGATATTATATGTGGTCTCAGACCAGGTCTCTCTCTTAGGTCGGAAAGATATATTACGATATTATGAACTATTAAGAAATATACGGGAAAGTAAAGGCGTTTATTATATTTAAACAAAAACTTGTAAAACGTACAACATACACTTGGCACTGATATGCTTACATGGCAGTGACAGTGATAGGTGAGAATGGCAGTGATATACTTAAGTGACAGTGACAGCAGTGTATTTATGCATCAGTGATCTTGAAACGAGATTTTCTACTCTGTATAATTTGACACAGTTGAATAATATGAAGCAGTTGGAGACAACCTCGGGAGGTAAGTAAACACAACATAGTTATGAGGTGTGAATGTCGAGTGTTGTGACCCTCAACACTGCCTCAACACTGCCTCAACACTGCCTCAACACTGCCTCAACACTGCCTTAACACTGCCTCAACACTGCCTTAACACTGCCTTAACACTACCTTAACACTGCCTCAACACTGCCTCAACACTGCCTCAACACTGCCTCAACACTGCCTCAACACTGCCTTAACACTGCCTTAACACTGCCTCAACACTGCCTCAACACTGCCTCAACACTGCCTCAACACTGCCTTAACACTGCCTCAACACTGCCTCAACACTGCCTTAACACTGCCTTAACACTACCTTAACACTGCCTCAACACTGCCTCAACACTGCCTTAACACTGCCTCAACACTACCTTAACACTGCCTCAACACTGCCTCAACACTGCCTCAACACTGCCTCAACACTGCCTTAACACTGCCTCAACACTACCTTAACACTGCCTCAACACTGCCTCAACACTGCCTCAACACTGCCTCAACACTGCCTCAACACTGCCTCAACACTGCCTTAACACTGCCTCAACACTGCCTCAACACTGCCTCAACACTGCCTCAACACTGCCTCAACACTGCCTTAACACTGCCTCAACACTGCCTCAACACTGCCTTAACACTGCCTTAACACTGCCTTAACACTGCCTCAACACTGCCTCAACACTGCCTTAACACTGCCTCAACACTGCCTCAACACTGCCTCAACACTGCCTTAACACTGCCTCAACACTGCCTCAACACTGCCTCAACACTGCCTTAACACTACCTTAACACTGCCTCAACACTGCCTCAACACTGCCTTAACACTGCCTCAACACTGCCTTAACACTACCTTAACACTACCTTAACACTGCCTCAACACTGCCTCAACACTACCTTAACACTACCTTAACACTGCCTCAACACTGCCTCAACACTACCTTAACACTACCTTAACACTACCTTAACACTGCCTCAACACTACCTTAACACTACCTTAACACTGCCTCAACACTGCCTCAACACTACCTTAACACTACCTTAACACTACCTTAACACTACCTTAACACTGCCTCAACACTGCCTCAACACTGCCTCAACACTACCTTAACACTGCCTCAACACTGCCTCAACACTGCCTCAACACTACCTTAACACTGCCTCAACACTCCTCACTCAAGGTTCAACTTAGAAACCTTCTCTTATTTTATTCCTTTGAGGTGACCTGTGGCCTGGTAGCTAAAGCTTTCGCTTCACACACGGAGGGCCCGGGTTCGATTCCCGGCAGAGTGGAAAAATTTCGACTTGTTGTTATGTTCACCTAGCAGCAAATAGGTACCTGGGTGTTAGTCGAGTGGTGTGGGTGGCATCCTGGGGGACAAGATTGAGAACCACAATGGAAATAAGTTAGACAGTCCTCGATGACGCACTGACTTTCTTGGGTTATCCTGGGTGGCTAACCCTCCGGGGTTAAAAATCCGAAGAAAATCTTATCTATCTTATCTTCAAGACACAGGCTTCAGAAGAAGCATTTATCGAGACACCGTCTCGGTCTGTAACATGATAGTGTTTTACACAGAGCGAAACGTTAGAAGCTTGTTGTGCATCTTTGTACATGTAATAATAATAATAGTAATAATAATAATAATAATTATTTCTGCAAGTACATGATACAACTTATACAGACCATAGCTGACATCAGTGACATACTACATAGAAAGCCCCTGGTTATTTAGATCATTTCGGGCAAATTAAGTTAGTTTTGTTCCCCAGGATTCGACCCACATCAGTCGACTAAAACCAAGGTACCTACTTTACTGCCAGATGAAGGAGGACAGCAGGTGTCTTAAGGAAACATGCCCTAATGTTTCCACCTGTACCGGGGATCGAACCTCAGTGTGTGAGCTGAGTGCGCTACCAACCGAGCTACGGGTAATATGCTGTTTAATCTAACATGAGGTATCTTATTACTGTAAGATACAGTGGTGAAAGTTATACAGTGTTCACACTCTGAATGTGTTCAGGTGAACGTTCCTTTTGTGTCTAGTATTTTTATGAACACGGGGAAGCGCTAAATCTTTACGGGTTATGCAGCGCCTGCTGATTATCTGTGCTGGAAGGAAGGGTAGTTTTGATTGACTCAAGAGTCCTATAGACCCGGGGTTAGATGTAGGATCCAGGTATCTAAACACACATCATCCTGATTGGAATGTAGAAAGTTGCTGCTCCTGCTGTGGGGGGAGAGGTGCAGGACGTTTCCTTGCTTCACTCACCGTAGGATCCTTGTGTTGAGATCTTTGCCTCGCCAGGATCACGGGTTATTGACGCAAGTCTCAGTAAAACTTGTGTTGTCGTGTGGCTTGGTTTCTTCAGTATAGGACTGTGGTTGTGTTGGAGTGCTGTCCTGGTGCAGCCTTAGTCTCGCAACATTGTTAGTAGAATTACAGACAATATGTTAGGTAAAAGGACACATGTACAGATAATGTGACATTTTTATTGTGGCGCAAAACACTAAACCCCGCCATCACATAGCTGCTACTACTACTATTAGTACTACTACTACAACCATAAGTGCTATTATAACTACTGCTACTAGTACTATTACTACTTACAACGATTATTTTATTCCTTACCTCACTCTAATATATACACCCTCTGTGTCCATGTATTTGTAACGACTTGACAAAGCTCCTGGAGAGCGAAACGTTGACACAATAAAAATGTCGCGTTAGTTGCGCGTGTGCCCTTTTACCTAACACAGCATTAGTCTCACCTGGTGATACAGGTCCTGGTAAGATCAACTTCTTGAAACACTTGTGTCGAAAACTGGTTTGAAATGTAATAATTTATCTCTTGGCTCTATCATAACTCGTTCTTCTTGTCACAGACTAGAAGACACTTCACATTTTTTTACGTTCACTGATAAACGATTTCAGTATATCAGGTATGAGGATACAAAAACAAGTAATTATGCATTTGTAATGCATAATTACTTATTTGGGGACCAGGTCTTCTTTAAGGACAGAATTATCTTTTGTTGTGGTAACATTTCGCTCTGTGCAGAACTTTATCAGGTCTTGGTAATGTTCTACAGAGCGAAACGTTGTTACAAAAACTTGTTCTGCATACATTTTTGTTAATCCTTCCTGTCGGCTTTTCGCCCTTGTAAACAAACCTACACCACTCCACAATGAAGCTCTTCATAGTCCATATCATTCATGGCCTCTGCAGTCATTTCCTTCTTTCCTGTTTTCCTTATTTAACTCCCATTTCCTAGGCGTTGTATTAACCTTGCGGGTTTAGCATGTGCCTGTGAATATTTTAGTTTTCATGCGATACTTCCTACTTTCCATATTTTCCCTTGTTCCTGCTTCTTAACTTTCTGACTTGACATTGCTCGTGCCTCCCTACTTTCTGTCTCCCCCTTGTTCCTACATCCCAGTTTTCTTTCTGCTTTCCATTTTTTCCTGCCTACCAGTTTCCTGACTCACTCTTGTTCCTGCCTACCAGCTTCCTGACTCACCCTTGTTCCTACCTACCAGCGTTCTGACTTACCCTTGTTCCTGCCAACAAGCTTCATGACTCACCATACTCATGCTTCCCTAACCTTCATGTTGTCCTCCACATTACTGTAGTATTCTTGTCTTCTACTCAGTGACATTCCGATGACTGGTTGTCATCAGCAGCATCAAGGTGCGTGCAGCTGTGTGGTGGTGAGGAAGGTGTGTATCTAGTGTGACAGTCTCTGTGGTGTATTGAACGTTCTGCGGTGGCTGTGACGTTCTTACCTCTCCCTCTGCTCACTAACATTCTCACAGGTCAGAGACAGAGAAGCGATTATCAGAGGTTCGAAATCTTACCATCCTCTCCTCTGAATGACCCCACGCGGGTTTAACCCATCATGAAATGCAAGCTAAGGTAGCGGGTAAATGCTCAGCAGCTGCGTCATGCTGACCACTACTGTTTACAGGCGTCAGCCCAGTGACCTTTTCTCGTGTCAGTAGTCGCCAAACGCCTTTCCCTTCTCTAGTGAGTGGCCTGGTAGCCCCTTTACCTCGGGAAACAGGACAGGTGTCACATGAGACGACTTGGCAGATAATGTCCAGTAAACAGCTGCTGTTGGCCTACCCAAGCTAAGTTTTACATGTCTACATATAGTCTGAAAAAGATCTGACTTTTTCCTTAATCATTGTTCTGTAAACTTGAAAGAATACTTTCGGCTTGTCTTGGGATCATTTACTTTCATTGTCACGTTTAGCGTCTCTTATCCTTCGTATTTGAACTGTTTTTAACATGAACATATTACTTCGTAAGGTGCCTCTCCATCTAGGAGAGGATCACCTTTTTGGTCACCCGAAACAAGCGGTTATTTCTTGTGACCGACATCCCAAGACAGAATCGCGTCCAATAAAGGTGTTCAAATTGTGTGTATTTTTTGTTCTTTCACCCATAGTGGTCACATGAGATGTTTTAATCTTCTGTTCATTCATTTGAGAACATTTTTGTTTAGTATCTCCGTGGGGAACATATGTTCTTTGGGGAGCTTGTACAACATTTAGAAATATGTCGTAGTGGCAGTTCTTTCCATTAGTATATGTAACATCTTTGATATGTCTGTTCCTCAACTTGTTCAGCTCTACACTAACCAAGTGTTCACTACGTCCATTGTAATCTATTGAGAAAATATCTTGGACCTTTACTGCGTTATCTATATTATCGTACTTCCCTGTCATATTAAAAAGCTTTTAACGATGTTTCAGTCCGACTTCGACCATTTACAAGTCAGACTAACACGAGAGAGGAGCCAGTATATATAGGCGAACAGGACAGTGAGAGGAAGAAAAAAATAGTGGTAGAGGTAATGCTGGTATTGGAAATAGTAGTAGTGGTAGTAGAAGTAGGAGTAGTTTCAGTGGCACAAGAGATAGAAAGGGAAGTAAAGGGAGGCAATAGTAGTGGTAGTAGCAATAGTAGTGGTAGTAGCAATAGTAGTGGTAGTAGCAATAGTAGTGGTAGTAGCAATAGTAGTGGTAGTAGCAATAGTAGTGGTAATAGCAATAGTCGTCGTAGTAGCAATAGTAGTATTAATGGAGTGGTGGTAGTAGTAATAGTAGAAGTGGGGCAAGTCTAAGGACAAGATTTATGTATATTGATAAAACACATTATACGGTTTATGGCACTTATTGAGAAGACGGGAATATAAGAATTAATAAGGTTACTAGTGGACGATACATCTCAATAAAAATGCCATAAATCATATACTGTCTTACTAAGATAATTGTCAGTATATTCTATCAATGATATACATTTATATTTCTGAGTAGTGGTGCCAAGCTTTTCAGTAACCTTTAGATTATTAATAAGGGCCTTTTTTTCTTGTTAGTATTAGCTGGTTTTCTCACAGATTTAAAGGCATTCCTGGACAACTTCTAGGAAGAGTTCCAGTCACCTTGGCTAAAATTAAATCTCTCTCTCTCTCACTCCAGGGAGAGAGAAATTCTGTCTGTTCCTTCAGTGTTTATATCTGTTTTATGCAGCAATTAATTTTTTTCCCTATAACATTTAGCGCTATCTTAATCTTTCTGTCGAGGTGAGATAATATAAAGTCCTTGAATGTGGCACTCGGAGGACATGTCCCGAGCCATCGTGTTAATCATTGTCTCAGTTATTTCAATAATATCCGGGTTCTGTATATGAATTTAATCTCAACTGGCTTCTCTTGTTGCAGGTATATAGTATACATTACCGAATGTGCAACATTTGGGTAACTTTTGTCTTGAGAAATGAGACACTTGGGCAACATTTTGGAATCTTTATTGAGAAAACGTTTCGCCACACAGTGGCTTCATCAGTCCATTACAAAGAAGAAATGCGGAAATAAAGGAGGAGTTTGAGGTAATCCGTTCCTCAGCCTGGAATCGATGTGTTGGACTGCGTGCGGCCAGCAGTAACAGACTGGTTGATCAGGCCCTGATCCACCGGGAGGCCTGGCCATGGACCGGGCCGCGGGGGCGTTGATCCCCGGAATAACCTCCAGGTAACCTCCAGGTAACCAGTCCATCAATCTTCGAGACTGAGGGACTGATTACCTCAAATTCCTACTCTGTTTCCACCTTTCTTCTTTGTATTAGACTGATGAAGCCAATGTGTGGCGAAACGTTTCCTCAATGAAGATTCCAAAAAATGTTGCCCAAGTGTCTCATTGTTCAACTTGTGGGTTTACTAAACCATTTATCATATTTATTGTCATGTTTCTATCGCTGCTATTATTTGTATCATACTTGATAAGTCAGTTTTTCTTCTGTATCTTCTCCATGTTTGATTTTTCCTCACTAGTTCTTGTTTCTGAGTGGGTTTCTTTTTCACCGCCTTGCAGGATATTGACTGAAAGTTTTGTTGTGTTATCTTGAAAGATTATTTCTAAAATCTGTTGTATCGCAGGTACGGAAGAAAATTCTTGAGTACCTTTGGGAAAAGGCTGGGTAGTAATGGGTGGTTTTGATGAGGATCTGTCTTGTATAGGTCAGAAGACCTGCTGTGGTATTTCTCCATTCTTATGTTCTTATAACTTTTATTGATTAAATCTTTAGTACCACAATTCCTCCTCCTCCTCCTCCTCCTCCTCCTCCTTCTTCTTCTTCTTCTTCTTCTTCTTCTTCTTCTTCTTCTTCTTCTTCTTCTTCTTCTTCTTCTTCTTCTTCTTCTTCTTCTTCTTCTTCTTCTTCCTCTTCTTCTTCTTCTTCTTCTTCTTCTTCTTCTTCTTCTTCTTCTTCTTCTTCTTCTTCTTCTTCTTCTTCTTCTTCTTCTTCTTCTTCTTCTTCTTCTTCTTCTTCTTCTTCTTCTTCTTCCTCTTCTTCTTCTTCTTCTTCTTCTTCTTCTTCTTCTTCTTCTTCTTCTTCTTCTCTCTTTTTTTACGCAGGGTTTGACAAGGTTAGGTTAAGGATCCCTAGCTTTATTGACAAGCTATTTACACGTTAAGGACTCCTAACTTTATTGACAAGCTAAGAGCTGTTACCTATATCAGCTCATTTGAAAGCATTTTTATTGTTATGAGACATACAAGTAGGGAACAGGATGAAGTTGGAGCCATCTGTGGGCCAGCATTTTCATTTGATCAACTGACTTTATCTCGTTGACATCATTATGCTGTACGAATGTGTTCCATACTCGAGTCATCTTGGGTATATATGATCTCAGATGGAGTGATGTTCTGGAGAAGGGTACAGCCAGAGTGAAGTTGCTGCTTTCTGCCCGTCTTGTGGCATAAAAGCTTGTTTCACGCTGTCCTCGAAGTGGATCCAAGTGTAGTACTTTGACAATATTGGCCTTGTACATAACAGTAAGGCCACCCACATCCCTCCTGTGTTGAAAGCTCTGCTGAAATGACAGATCTATCCAGGATGGGTCCAGGCGTGAGATGAGACGTCTTGCTCTGTTCTCTACTCTGTCAAGCAGTCGCAGATGAGAGGGGGGGGGGAGGCCAACCAAGAAAGTGGAGCATACTCAAGGTGTGAGCGTACTTGTGCCTCGTACAGAATCTTGCAAGCCCTACTGTCAAGCAGATGCGAGATACGGCGAAGTGCTGTAAGCTTCCTGGCTGCCTTGTTTGCAAGATCTACAACATGGTTCTTCATGATCAGTTTGGAGTCAAATTTCACCCCAAGGATATCAACTTCTTCTCCAGGTGCCAACACCCTCCCATTCATCCTTACTACTGCACCAGCATTACCATCATGGTGCCTAGAGACGATCATCATTTGCGTTTTCTCAGGTGCAAATGTTACTTGCCATCTATTTCCCCAAGCTGATATAGCTCTTAGCTGGTGATTGATGTAGCTTAGAGCAGCTGGCATTTCTTCTCTTGGATAAGCGAATGTCAGTGTACAGTCGTCTGCATATGCATGGGATTCTGGGATGAGATGAAGAAGGTCGTTAAAGTAGACATTCCATAACAATGGTCCCAGCACGCTTCCTTGTGGAACACTTGCCCCAATAGGATGTCTTGCTGATTCCGTTCCATTGAGAACTACCCTTAGAGATCTACCATGAAGGTAATCACTGAGGAGACATAGCGTAGAGCCTGCAATTTCCAGTGCTTGAAGTTTTGCTAAGAGGCCCTGGCGCCACACCCGGTCGAAAGCACCAGCAATGTCCAGTGCTACCACACAGCTGACTTTGGATTCATCCAGTGACTGGTGCCACTTAGTGGAGAGGTTTAACAACAGATCAGCAGCAGAGTAACCTTTCCTGAAGCCATATTGACGTTCATAAAGTAGTGAGTGGTAGTCAAAAAACTCTCATTTGTCTTGAGATTATTGTCTCAAGGATCTTACCAGTGATTGACAGGAGTGACACTGGTCTGTAGTTGCTGATTTCTGCTCTGCTCTTCTTTTTCTGAACAGGGACTACATTTGCATCTTTCCACAGAGAGGGCCATTTACACTGTACTAGGCAGTGCTGAAAGATGCGAGTTAGAGGTGCTGCTAGCTGGTCTGCACATCTCAGCAATCTTGGGCTCAACTTGTCTGGGCCCACAGCCTTTTCTTGGTCAAGCGATTTAAGAAAGAAATGCACCTCCTCCTGCCTTATTGTCACTCTCTGTCTCTCTCTCTCTGTCTCTCTCTCTCTGTCTCTCTCTCTCTCACTCTCTCTCTCTCTCTCTCTCTCTGTCTGTCTGTCTCTCTCTCTCTCTCTCTCTCTCTCTCTCTCTCTCTCTCTCTCTCTCTCTCTCTCTCTCTCTCTCTCTCTCTCTCTCTCTCTCTCTCTCTCTCTTACACAGGGTTCGACAAGGTTAGTTTAAGGATCCCTAGCTTTATTGACATGCTATTTACACGTTAAGGATTCCTAACTTTATTGACAAGCTAAGAGCTGTTACCTATATCAGCTCATTTGAAAGCATTTTTATTGTTATGAAACATGCAAGTAGGGAACAGGATGAAGTTGGAGCCATCTGTGGGCCAGCATTTTCATCTGATCAACTGACTTTATCTCGTTGACATCATAATGCTGTACGAATGTGTTTCATACTCGAGTCGTCCTGGGGATAAATGATCTCAGATGAAGTGATGTTTTGGAGAAGGGTACAGCCAGAGTGAAGTTGCTGCTTTCTGCTCGTCATGTGGTATAGAAGCTTGCTTCACGCTGTCCTCGAAGTGGATCCAAGTGTGGTACTTTGACAACATAAGAACATAAGAAAGGAGGAACACTGCAGGAGGCCTGCTGGCCCATACTAGGCAGGTCCTTTACAATTCATCCCACTAACAAAACATTTGCCCAACCCAATTTTCAATGCCACCAAGAAATAAGCTCTGATGTGAAAGTCCCACTCAAATCCAACCCCTCCCACTCATGTACTTATCCAACCTTGATTTGAAACTACCCAAAGTCCCAGCCTCAATAACCCAACTAGGTAGACTGTTCCACTCATCAACTACCCTATTTCCAAACCGATACTTTCCTATGTCCTTTCTAAATCTAAACTTATCTAATTTAAATCCATTACTGCGGGTTCTCTCTTGGAGAGACATCCTCAAGACCTTATTAATATCCCCTTTATTAATACCTATCTTCCACTTATACACTTTGATCAGGTCTCCCCTCATTCTTCGTCTAACAAGTGAATGTAACTTAAGAGTCTTCAATCTTTCTTCATAAGGAAGATTTCTAATGCTATGTATTAATTTAGTCATCCTACGCTGAATGTTTTCTAACGAATTTATGTCCATTTTGTGATACGGAGACCAGAACTGAGCTGCATAATCTAGGTGAGGCCTTACTAATGATGTATAAAGCTGCAGTATGACCTCTGGACTTCTGTTGCTTACACTTCTTGATATAAATCCCAGTAATCTATTTGCCTTATTACGTACGCTTAGGCATTGCTGTCTTGGTTTAAGGTTGCTGCTCACCATAACCCCCAAGTCCTTTTCGCAATCTGTATGGCTAAGTTCTACATCATTTAACTTATAAGTACTAGGGTTATGGGCACTCCCAAGCTTCAGAACCTTGCATTTATCTACATTGAACTGCATCTGCCACTTTTCTGACCAAGAATAGAGTTTGTTTAAATCCTCCTGAAGTTCCATAACATCTACGTTTGAATCAATTATCCTACCTATCTTTGTGTCATCGGCAAATTTGCTCATATTACTAGTAATTCCCTCATCAAGATCATTGATATATATTATAAACAACAACGGGCCCAAGACTGATCCCTGTGGAACGCCACTTGTTACAGATCCCCACTCGGATTTAACCCCATTTATGGACACTCTCTGCTTCCTGTCAGTGAGCCATGACTCTATCCACGAGAGCACCCTTCCCCCAATGCCATGAGCTGCCACTTTCTTTAACAGTCTATGGTGCGGAACTCTATCAAAAGCCTTACTAAAATCTAAGTAAATAATATCAAATTCTTTATTGTGGTCAACAGCCTCAAAAGCTTTACTGAAGAAAGTTAATAAATTAGTTAGACAAGACCGGCCTCTTGTGAATCCATGCTGAGTATCATTAATCAAGCTATGCTTATCGAGATGGCTTCTTATAATTTGAGCTATAATTGACTCTAGTAATTTGCCTACAATTGAGGTCAGGCTTATTGGGCGGTAATTTGACGGTAACGACTTGTCCCCTGTTTTAAAAATAGGAGTTACATTAGCCATCTTCCACATATCAGACACTACACCTGTTTGAAGAGATAAATTAAAAATATTAGTTAATGGTTCACAGAGTTCCATTTTGCATTCCTTAAGAACCCTTGAAAAAACCTCATCAGGACCCGGCGACTTATTTTGCTTCATTCTGTCTATCTGCTTCACAACCATCTCACTAGTGACTGTGATGTTACATAATTTATCTTCTTCTAGCCCACTGTAAAAATTTATTACTGGAATATTGTTAGTGTCTTCCTGTGTAAAAACTGAGAGAAAATAATTATTTAAAATCAAGCACATTTCACTCTCTTTGTCAGTAAGGTGCCCATAGTTATTTTTAAGGGGACCTATCTTATCTCTAACTTTTGTTCTATAGACCTGGAAAAAACTTTTTGGGTTAGTTTTAGAATCCCTAGCAACTTTAATTTCATAGTCCCTTTTAGCTTTTCTTATCCCCTTTTTAATGTCCCTCTTAATGTCAATATACTGATTCATAAGATGACCCTCACCTCTTTTGATACGCCTATAAATTCCTTGTACATAACAGTAAGGCCACCCACATCCCTCCTGTGTTGAAGGCTCTGTTGAAATGATAGATTTATCCAGGATTGGTCCAGGCGAGAGATGAGACGTCTTGCTCTGTTCTCTACTCTGTCAAGCAGTCGCAGATGAGAAGGGGGGCAGGCCAACCAAGAAAGTGGAGCATACTCAAGGTCTGAGCGTACTTGTGCCTCGTACAGAATCTTGTAAGCCCTACTGTCAAGCAGATGCGAGATACGGCGAAGTGCTGTAAGCTTCCTGGCTGCCTTGTTTGCAAGATTTACAACGTGGTTTTGTCTCTCTCTCTCTCTCTCTCTCTCTCTCTCTCTCTCTTTTTCACACACACAGACACACAGGCACACAGACACACACACACACACACACACACACACACACACACACACACACACACACACACACACACACACACACACACACACACACACACACACACACAGACACACACACACACACACACACACACACACACACACACACACACACACACACACACACACACACACACACACACACACACACACACACACACACACACACACACACACACACACGCCTCTTAACTGCTTTCAGTTTCAAGCCTGGTAGGCTGCATCAACAACCCTTTCCTCCACTAATACTGCTGTCCGTGCCCTAGATAAATACATTCCTGTCCTAGTGTCACTAGTGCCGCTGACGTCGTCCCAGTTATCAGTACATGGTATCATGAGAAAAATACCAGTGAAAATAAAAAATATAACCTGAGCACTTACATGTGCTTACACACACATCTTCAGAAGATGTGTTTATAAGCACACGAAAACTCTCAGGTTTAATTTTCTATTTTCACTGTGGTATTTTTTTCATGTTTGTGATCATATGTTTTACTGTGATTTCTTCCACATTTAATAAGGCAGAAGGCCGACAATTGGTATAATAGACAATGCAGTGAAGTCTTTATTAGTGCCACATGTTAACTCATTCATGGGTGATATGTACCCATAAGCTCTTCATGGGAGGTGCCGTCATACTGGTGAAAGGCCTTGTTCTAGGGAATTGGAATTACCCTCCATTTCCTTGGATTGAATATGATTACTCCCCATTTCCCTTGGTGCTGTATGGCTCTTATGGGTTTAGTGCTTCCCACTAAGTAATAATAATATATCCATAAAGAATATCATGCATTAAGTGCATTTACCATTTATTGATAAACAACTGATATGTACTGTAAGGAAACTGCATTACCATTTATGGATAATATAGTAACCCTTTAATACTTATCTCGCCATCAGTTAGCACCTGTTGCTCTGGATAATCTTTCATTACCAATGCTCCTTTGCAGCAAAAGGCCACAAATGACGGAGAATCCTTCCATCATCGTCATATCTACTGTTTGTTATACTTGGTAAGCAGGTCGTCTCTCCTTTACTTTCTTACATCATTTCCTCCTGCACTGAGGCAGATAATAGTGTTGTTTATGTTACCAGTAATGTTTCCTAATGTGCCCAAGGACGTGGCGCACACTGCCTCCTCTTCCCGTATATGTTGTACATGTAGAAATAAACATATTTTCATTATTATTATTGTTATTATAAAACTAGTCTGAAAATCCCCGACTATCTAAACGTTCGTTCGGAACGTTTAGTCACTTTTTTCACAGGTGTTAAGATGCGTTTCAATCAGTGACTGGAAGCAGGTAGCAGTCTTAATGACTCTAACACTGACCGTATATATATGCCATAGATTATCATATTTCATATCACGTTTGCAAATATTCGTGAAATTTTATCGTAAATTTCCATCTTCAGAAATCCACTTGTTTTGAACAATAAAAGTCATAATTCCGTAGGTGGACCAAGTCACAAGGAACACACACATTGGGTACAAGTGGTGTAGTGGACAATACTGAAGAAAAGTTTCGGAACAAACTTTTATTGCCACAAACTTTCGCTGACCTGACAAGCCTCTACATAGAGCGAAATATTTTCCTAACAATGTTTTTGTTACGTTTAGTTTCTTCACAAAATTTAGTTGCACTAATGGCCTTTTACCTAACATTGTCGGTAATTCTACCAACATTATTACCATTGCATTTTCTCTCTCACTCTAGGAGAGTCGACGACGCCTGGCAGGAGTGACCACTTAGAATCCGCAACCATCGCTTGTCTCAACAGGTCAGTCACTACCCACGCTCTCCACTTATATCCACACTCTTCAAGTGGAAAGGAAACATTGATGGTAAGTTTATTTAGGTACAATTACACATAATTACAGTTACAAAAATTGTCATATGTAGTAACATATACATAAATTATTTAGGATAACCCCAAAAAAGTCGAAGTGACTTGCCGGCATATAAGGCGCACTTTTTCCCACAAAGTCTTGGCAAATCAGCCTGCGCCTTATATGCTCAAGGTCAGGGTCAAGGGTAGGCTTTGGGTTACACTGTAGCAGTTGTTTACTAAAGTTAACGTTACAACTATACTTGAAAACATCGTCTTATATGTCTCACATGCTCGTGCGCCTTATATGCCGGAAAATACAATATTTCCATTGGGTTCCTTGTAGTATCTTGTTAGTTAAACCTTAAAAGTTAAAACAGCTGAGTAACGCAACTGTGTGAAAAGGAGTTATGATATACTAGGACATATACTAGGAATAAAGTAAACTGAGGTATTTATATTAACATTAGACAGAGGATCAGGTTTCAGTAATAGATACTTGAATGTTAACTACACAAGCAATCACTCTCCTCCATGTCTGTCTGGAGGGATTTTTGATCCAAGATATTAGCGTTAGCCTACTCTTCCTTAGATGAACAATGATTTCTACCCAGGCGGTGTGTGACCTTGAAGTTTTAACTTACATGAAAGCTTTCATTCAACACACGTAAGATTCGTTAGGAAACATGACAAGTGTTTATTGGCGCGGGTCTTAGTAATATGATGACCCGCAGCTGGAGCTTTTGGTTATCTGACTGATGCCTTCCGCTGGCTTACCCGTCCACCCCCTTAAAAAATAATTTAGAATTTTTTTTATACATGTTTACCTTGTACCCGACTCATAATAACCCATAATTTGCTCTGTGACCCACATGAGTTGAATATTTTGCTCTCTGGGTTTAATAACGTGACTTAAACGTCACGTTCGATCACAAAGAAATATTACGTAAGGGAGTTTAGAGTATGGTATACCTGGAGGGGGTTTCGGGGGTCAGCGCCCCCGTGGCCCGGTCTGTGACCAGGCCTCGTGGTGAATCAGGGCCTCATCAACCAGGTTGTTACTGCCGGCCGCACACAAACCGACCTACGAACCACAGCCCAGCTGGTCAGGTACTGACTTAAGGTATCTGTCCAGCTCCTCGAAGACAGCCAGGGGTCTTTTAGTAATCCTCTTTATGTATGCTGGGAGATTGTTGAACAGTCTTGGACCTTTGACGCTTATTGTGTTGTCTCTTAGCGTACTCGTGGCGCCCCTGCTTTTCATTGGGGGAATGTATTTCCTGCCGAGTCTATTGCTTTCACAGGCAGCGATTTTCGTGTGCAAATTTGGTATTAATCCCTCTAGGTTTTTCCATGTGTATATTATCATGTATCTTTCTCGCCTGCGTTCCAGGGAATAAAAGTTAAAGGACTTCAACCGTTCCCAATAATTTAGGTGCTTAATCGTACTAATGTGTGTCGTGAAAGTTCTCTGTACATTCTTCAGGTCAGCAATTTCACCTGCCTTGAAAGGGGCCGTTAGTGTACAGCAGTATTCCAGCCTAGAGAGAACAAGCAATTTGAAGAGAATCATCATGGGCTTGGTATCCCTAGTTTTGAAGGTTCTCATCCATTCTATCATTTTTCTAGCAGATGTAATAGATACATTGTTGTGATCTTTGAAAATGAGATCCTTTGACACTAGATATATGTTAGATATGCCAGTGTTAGTGCTAGGTATGTTAAGAATGTGGGGTGTGTGGTGGTGGTGTTAGATATGCTAGAGTATGAGTCAGGTACAGTATGTGAGGTGTGTTGAGACTGACGTGTGACGTTAGGTAAGAGTTGTGACGGGCGGGTGGGTGAGTGAGTCGAGTGGGTGTGTGGATGACACGCAGCTGCTGCTGCTGCATCAGCTCAGTAACGTTGTGTTGCGGGTTTATCACTAGGCTAGTCTGCAACATAATCCTTGCTCATTTGTCTGATTTCTCTTACCTCACTCACCGTTTACAATACTGACACAGTTTAATAAGGTCGAGTATCCGTAAGCAAACTTTACTCCACTTCTGGAATCTCTAATAGTGGATGTTAACTATTTGAGAATTTACTTGATGGCGAGGCTCGACCCGGGCAGTAGGACTGCCATCTGATACGTTTGCTTGATATTACATCCATTGCTCGTATTGTTTTAATATTTGCCTTTCTACGCTCTGTTTTAAAGAATATTATGTTGTAAAAAACATTACAGGTTACCTAATTGCACAGTCGCCAGTTAAAGTAGGTTAGAGTGCGTGTTGTTATATAAGTTAGTGTTGGTAGCAGGGAGTGCATGGTGAGGAGGGTCGACCTACCTCAGGGGATCAGTGATTGTAGTTGCTGCCACTTCTCTGGTCTTCCCTGTCTCCTTCACTCATCACTTCCCCACACACCACGCTAGCTCCTGGTGTGACTCCTCTCTGTGGCATTAATTTGCGTCTGTGTATGAGGACGGTCTTCACACTCGTGCAGGAACATGTCCCTGTATCTAGATGGTATACACTCACGCACTTACATGTCCGTGTACCTGGACCCTGGACGGTCTACACTCATGCACTAACATGTCCGTGTACCTGGACCCTGGACGGTCTACCCTCATGCACTAACATGTCCGTGTACCTGGACCCTGGACGGTCTACACTCATGCACTAACATGTCCGTGTACCTGGACGGTCTACACTCACGCACTAACATGTCCGTGTACCTGGACGGTCTACACTCATGCACTAACATGTCCGTGTACCTGGACGGTCTACACTCACGCACTAACATGTCCGTGTACCTGGACGGTCTACACTCATGCACTAACATGTCCGTGTACCTGGACGGTCTACACTCACGCACTAACATGTCCGTGTACCTGGACGGTCTACACTCACGCACTAACATGTCCGTGTACCTGGACGGTCTACACTCACGCACTAACATGTCCGTGTACCTGGACGGTCTACACTCACGCACTAACATGTCCGTGTACCTGGACGGTCTATACTCACGCACTAACATGTCCGTGTACCTGGACGGTCTACACTCACGCACTAACATGTCCGTGTACCTGGACGGTCTACACTCACGCACTAACATGTCCGTGTACCTGGACGGTCTACACTCACGCACTAACATGTCCGTGTACTTGGACGGTCTACACTCACGCACTAACATGTCCGTGTACCTGGACGGTCTACACTCACGCACTAACATGTCCGTGTACCTGGACGGTCTACACTCATGCACTAACATGTCCGTGTACCTGGACGGTCTGCACTCACGCACTAACATGTCCGTGTACCTGGACGGTCTACACTCACGCACTAACATGTCCGTGTACCTGGACGGTCTATACTCACGTACTAACATGTCCGTGTACCTGGACGGTCTACACTCACGCACTAACATGTCCGTGTACCTGGACGGTCTACACTCACGCACTAACATGTCCGTGTACCTGGACGGTCTACACTCACGCACTAACATGTCCGTGTACCTGGACGGTCTACACTCACGCACTAACATGTCCGTGTACCTGGACGGTCTACACTCACGCACTAACATGTCCGTGTACCTGGACGGTGTACACTCACGCACTAACATGTCCGTGTACCTGGACGGTCTACACTCACGCACTAACATGTCCGTGTACCTGGACGGTCTACACTCACGCACTAACATGTCCGTGTACCTGGACGGTCTACACTCATGCACTAACATGTCCGTGTACCTGGACGGTCTACACTCACGCACTAACATGTCCGTGTACCTGGACGGTCTACACTCATGCACTAACATGTCCGTGTACCTGGACGGTCTACACTCATGCACTAACATGTCCGTGTACCTGGACGGTCTACACTCATGCACTAACATGTCCGTGTACCTGGACGGTCTACACTCATGCACTAACATGTCCGTGTACCTGGACGGTCTACACTCATGCACTAACATGTCCGTGTACCTGGACGGTCTACACTCATGCACTAACATGTCCGTGTACCTGGACGGTCTAAACTCACGCACTAACATGTCCGTGTACCTCGACGGTCTACACTCACGCACTAACATGTCCGTGTACCTGGACGGTCTACACTCACGCACTAACATGTCCGTGTACCTGGACGGTCTACACTCACGCACTAACATGTCCGTGTACCTGGACGGTCTACACTCACGCACTAACATGTCCGTGTACCTGGACGGTCTACACTCACGCACTAACATGTCCGTGTACCTGGACGGTCTATACTCACGCACTAACATGTCCGTGTACCTGGACGGTCTACACTCACGCACTAACATGTCCGTGTACCTGGACGGTCTACACTCACGCACTAACATGTCCGTGTACCTG
The DNA here is from genome assembly GCF_038502225.1 of Cherax quadricarinatus. Classification (NCBI taxonomy): domain Eukaryota; kingdom Metazoa; phylum Arthropoda; class Malacostraca; order Decapoda; family Parastacidae; genus Cherax; species Cherax quadricarinatus. The sequence goes on along the minus strand of NC_091371.1, from coordinate 17,380,284 downwards.
GACGGTCTACACTCACGCACTAACATGTCCGTGTACCTGGACGGTCTACACTCACGCACTAACATGTCCGTGTACCTGGACGGTCTACACTCACGCACTAACATGTCCGTGTACCTGGACGGTCTACACTCACGCACTAACATGTCCGTGTACCTGGACGGTCTTCACTCACGCACTAACATGTCCGTGTACCTGGACGGTCTACACTCACGCACTAACATGTCCGTGTACCTGGACGGGCTACACTCATGCACTAACATGTCCGTGTACCTGGACGGTCTACACTCACGCACTAACATGTCCGTGTACCTGGACGGTCTACACTCATGCACTAACATGTCCGTGTACCTGGACGGTCTACACTCATGCACTAACATGTCCGTGTACCTGGACGGTCTACACTCATGCACTAACATGTCCGTGTACCTGGACGGTCTACACTCATGCACTAACATGTCCGTGTACCTGGACGGTCTACACTCATGCACTAACATGTCCGTGTACCTGGACGGTCTACACTCATGCACTAACATGTCCGTGTACCTGGACGGTCTACACTCACGCACTAACATGTCCGTGTACCTGGACGGTCTACACTCACGCACTAACATGCACACACACGCACTTCCAGTTTTGTTATATCCTGCTGTATAAAAATAACACCTTGATTTTATAGACACATTTATATCTTCTGGTAGGTCATTTATACGAGTTAAAAACATGAGGGTGAGCAGTAATCTTTGTGAGCCCCGCTAGTGACATCCCACATCTCACACACAGAGGTCCGGGGATCGATCCCCGGTACGGCTGGAAGCATTAGAACGTGTTTCCTTAGGACACCTGCTCTCCCTGTTCACCTATCAGTAAAATAAGTATCTGGGTGTTAAGCGACTGGTGTGGGTCACATCCTGGGAGAAAATTACCTAATTTGCCCGAAATGTTCTGCATAACAAAGGGCTTACTATATAATAGTATCTCATTGTCAGGTCTATACACCTTGTACATATACTTGTAGAAATAGATCATTATTATTATTATTATTACTACTACTACTACTACTACTACTACTACTACTACTACTACTACTACTACTACTACTACTACTACTACTACTACTACTACTTTTTACATTTGTTTGAAAAAAAAACTTCTCGTATTGCTGGCAATGCTCTGCGTAACTATGGGCTGTCTCCATGTACACCTAAATGTCACCCATCTCTGTACATTGTACAGAATGTTTCAAAATCTTGGACCCAGTTTCAATGCAGTTTGCTCTGAAATTGGGTGCATCTCTTTGTAACTCCCTATAATGCAGAAATATGATTATTAATATTATTTATTGCAGTAAGTTATCTTTCACTGTATATATATATATATATATATATATATATATATATATATATATATATATATATATATATATATATATATATATATTATGCAGGACAAGCCACGGAAGGGTGGAAATCTTTAGCTCAAGTACTTTCACACTTCTTAGTGCGTCATCAGGAGCTGTGCAATGTTGTAAGGGAGCAACCAAAGCAGGAAGGTCTCAGAATAGCGTAGGTGTCACCGTCCACGGTTGCCCTTAGACTGGGTTAGTGGTCGGTGCCAACCCCACCCTACCATCATCTCCCTACTATCCATATGGGGTAGGAGGGTTTCTGAGATGTCAAGTATGAAATTAGAAGATATAAAAAGTCAGCCCTAAGCCTTTTCTAATCGTTTATAACAGGTCATGTGGTTTGAGAAAATAAGTTGTCCGTTAGATACTGTTGACATGGATTGCTGTTATTCTGTGTGACCTTTTCAAATAATGAAAGAAAGGCATACAGTGTGCTACTCTGGGGTACTCGAATGTTCTACCCATGTACTCAGAAGTATCTCTTCCTAAATATTGTATACATGGGGACTTCTATGCCTACCCGATAATATTTCTGTGATCTTAATTCTACTAATACCCTTTAACCTCTCCTTACGTTATCTCGTTATCTTGTGTGCTTGTCATTGTATGGTACATTAACTACAGGTGTTATATAACCTTCAAAACTGACGTGGTGTGAAGTTTTGGTGCGTAGACACTGGTCGGTCGTCACCAATCCATCAACCACCTGGCATAATGAACAATCCTGTGATTTTGTATAGCACTGTTGTTTAAGATTGTGTACAGTGGACTCTACTAAACTGTCGTAGACACTGGTCGGTCGTCACCAATCCATCAACCACCTGGCATAATGAACAATCCTGTGATTTTGTATAGCACTGTTGTTTAAGATTGTGTACAGTGGACTCTACTAAATAATTATCGAGCTTGTATAACCCATAATTTGAGTTGTATACTGTATTCCTTTCATGTTTCAAGAGGGAAGATTCAATTATGTTTCTTTCCATGACAGAACTGTTTGGTACTATAATCTGGGCAGCATCCCTCCCCGGTGGGTGATTACATGCACTAACCTGGTTAAAGATAGCATTCGACTCCTGCCCTGTCCTGACCGAGTATTTATGCTGGGCAGTTCTGGTTTTCAGAAATTTACCTGTTTGACCGATATATGAGAGAGGACACTGAGTACATGGGACCTTGTAAACCCCACCGACTTTGTTGGAGGATGTTTTTAATCAGCCTTTGTTTCACTGTCCCCGTGTTTTTGAAAGCAAGGTTTATATTGATCTTGTTTAATGCCTCACGCAGGCAAGCCAGATCCTCATTGTATGGTAAAACTAGTACATTTTTCCTGGCCATCACTTCTTTAGGTTCAGTCCTGTAGAAAGTCTTCTTTGCTGACATTAGTGCTTTCTCGACAAAATCCGTAGGATATCTTAGTTTTGTGGCTATGTTGAATATCTTGCTGATTTCGTCCTCTAGGTACTCTGGACTGCAGGTGCGCAATGCTCTCAGGAACATTGTGAGGAACACACTCCTTTTTATACTGGTTTCATGGTTGGAATAGTAGTGAATGTTTGACGACACATTGGTGGACTTTCTATAAACTGTGAATTTGAATTTCCTATCGACCCGATGGATTAAAACTCTGAGACCTCTCTCCCTGCTTTGGTTGCTCCCTTGCAACATTGCACAGCTCCTGATGTCGCACTGAGAAGTGTGAAAGTACTTGAGCTAAAGATTTCCACCCCCCCTCCCCCCTGGCTTGTCCTGCATAGTTAAGATCGCCCGTCTGCGATTGTTTGCATATATATATATATATATATATATATATATATATATATATATATATATATATATATATATATATATATATATATATATATATCACAGTTTTTAAATTAATTTCTTGTTAGTAAGTTTCAAAAGATTAAACGAAATCTAAGTACATGTGTGTATGTTAAAAATTCCGACCGGAAATACGGTGTTGATGGGCAGTTGCGCTAATACGCCTGGAAGGATGCCTGGGAGTGGCAGGTTCCTGTGTAAACACAACTGTCTCACCAGTGTGTTAGTGACGTCAGTACTTGCTGGAAATATTTAAGTGTCGTGTAAAAAAATATCTACACACTGCAGTGTGTCTAATAATGTTAATTTTAGTAAATGGACTCTTGCTATTGTGCTGCTTTTTTCAGTCAGGTAGTATTGTACACACCCGTTATTAAAGAGCTGAGGTTCAGGAGCTGGAACTTGATTTCTGAAAATAGTTATTCGAGTACATAGAAGCTGTAGCTAAGAGTAATTCTTTCATGAGTTGTACAAGAGTAAATTGTTTAAGTGATCGACCACATTGTAGATGAAGAGGAACCTGTCTTCTCAAGGCAAGACTTCTCTTCAAGATATCAAGAATGAACGATGTTACGACACTCCCCCAATGGTGAGGCAGCGAATCAGAGTGTAACTGGACAACAGTGTGTGGTGGGATGGTCTCGGAAGGTGTGGTTGGTGTGCTCCTGAGGTTTACCATCCTCTCGTGTACTGTAGAAACTACGTGATTGACGTGCAGTTCCTGTGATATGGTCTGTGTGATGTTCACCCTTAGGTCCTTCTCTTTCATTAATTTATGTATGTCTCTTTTCTGGTCTTCCCTCCTCTTCCTCCATCTCAATGACTGTGAATCGAATGACTGCTTTGGATTAAACTTTAGTAGCCGCATATTCGACTGATCTTTCAACTTGTATAAATCTTACAGCACTCTATCTACCTTTACCTTTTTTTACGTCATCGACCTTGATAATCGTATGACTTAATTTCCTCTGATTATTTACATAAATCACAAATATTGGTCTAAGCACTAAGGTTTTCCCTCGTACTGTCACTCTTTGTATCGTCTCCTTTAAGTACTTTGATCTACCGGAGCACTTCTATGATAGTCGACTGTCAGAGGCATTCTTGCAACAAAGGAATATGTAGGGCATCGCATCCCTGCTTTTTTTCTTTATTTGACTCATAAAACTCCGAGAAGTTAGGAAGACACGACGTCCTGTCTTTGAAACCACACTTGGTCTATTTAAACTCCTTCCGTTCTTGGTGCTCCAACACTTTTTTTCTTAATAATTTCTCAACAACGTTCACCCCTCAGGGAAGGTTCCTTGATGTTGGTGAGGGGCTCTTGATTTAGGGAATTGGATCTGTGCTCCAGTTCCCCGAATTAAGCCTGAATGCCCTCCACATCCCCCCAGGCGCTGTATAATCCTACGGGTGTAGCGCTTCCCCCCTTGATTATAATAATAATAATAATAATAATAATAATAATAATAATAATAATAATAATAATCAACAACGTTCAACATTATGCACGTTACGGATAATTTCCTGTAGTTTACTGTCGTTTGTCAGTCCCCCCGTTTAAATATTGGTACCACAATAGCTGCTTTCCAGTGTTATCTTTTCTGTATATAACAAGTTGTTGTAGATATAATTGATTCCTGTAATAATCCTGATCCTTGTTGAAAATGGTATAAAAACTGTTTAAACGTTTCACTACACGGTAGGCTTCTTCAGTCAAATACAGAGGTAGCAGTAGTGATGAAATAAAGATGTATTTAGCTCCATGGAGTTGAACTCTTCTCGAGGCTGAGGGACTGACCTCCTCAAATACATTTTCTCCAAGATTGCTGGACTGATTACATCATCTTTATTTCATTATTACTGCTCCTTTTGTATTTGAGTGAGGAAGTCTGTTATGGAGGCGAAAGGTTTCGTCAGTAAAAATACCCAAGTGTTGTACGTGTCTCCTAATCTTCAATCCTAACCCTTCTCTCAGTCGCTATAACGATACATATTATATAACCCTGTGGCATGCGAAGAGTACGTAACCATTATTCGGCGCATGTACACACCCTCGTTGAAAAGCTATCTTCCCCAACCAGCGAACCAGTACTAGGATCGAATGATGGGGCCCCGTCGTTTGATCAGTACCCAGGTTCAAGCCAGTGAGAAGATAGTTTTGGCAATCGCTGAGGTGATGTGGGTACCACCCGCCTGTCTGCCCTTGTCATTCCCATTCTAGAGCTGGTTGAAGCACGGTCTGCTCTCTAGTGGCTTATCGTAGAGTGCACTAATACCTATTGTTGTACATAGTGTACATAATCTTGTTCTTACTTAGTGAAGGATAATATGAGTCAAAAGTTTTTCTGCTGTGTTTATTTTGCTCCCTTTACACCCAGGATAACAGGCCTTTGGATTCCTGGGTTGTAATAAACCCCATGGATTTCATTGTGTCCAGCTCATCATTTAACTGGTAAATAGACATATGTACAACACTTGGGTATTTTCATTGAGGAAAAGTTTTGCCACACAGTGGCTTCATCAGTCCTATACCAAGAAGAATGGTGAAGAGCAGAAGGACTTTGAGGTAATTAGTCCCTCAGCCTGGAATCGATGTAATCAGTCCATCAATCTTGATAAGAATACAGCATATGCGCGAAGTGGCTTATATATTGTAGACAGGTGATGTGAAGCAGTCGTAGGTGGTGTCACCTTGGATAAATCCACAGGTGGAAGTAGGTCATGCAAGGCTAGGCAAGAGTAGAATTCCCTGTTTGAAGATCTGAAGATGTTGCTGTGTCTGACAGGAATGTAGATGAAAGTTAAGACACATGTGCAACATCTGGGTATCTTTATTTGTAGACGTTTCGCCATCTAGTGATTTTATCAATACAATACAAGGACATAATATAAAGACTGTACAACTATATACAAAAGTCGAGGTAATCAGTCCCTTGATCTTGGAGTTGGTAAAGATCAGCGTAGTCCCAGACTGAGGCACTGTTTACCTCCTCTTTTGTATATACTTCTCCATTCTTCACATTTTGTCCTTGTATTAAGGCACTGGTGGGCGAAACGTCTACAAATAAAGTTGCTCAGACGTTGCACTTGTCTAATTCTTCATGCTGCTTAGTATATCTTCTTTATCACGTTTATCGTTCATTTTTTTTGATCTTTTACGTGGTTATCATATCTCCTCGTTTCTTGCTATCAACGAACGAGGTCATTGATAGTGTTATTTTTCACCATAACTCTTATATTGCCAAGACAATTCATCTTGTGGCCTGATTTCCCCCTTTTTCATTGAAATCATGTGACTCTTATCTGCATTAACTTGTATCATCCGTCTGTGACTTCATTTAATCAAGTGTCACTTCATTTGGTCAAGTGTCAGTTCATTTGGTCAAGTGTCAGTTTATTTGGTCAAGTGTCAGTTTATTTGGTCAAGTGTCACTTCATTTGGTCAAGTGTCACTTCATTTGGTCAAGTGTCAGTTTATTTGGTCAAGTGTCAGTTTATTTGGTCAAGTGTCAGTTTATTTGGTCAAGTGTCACTTCATTTGGTCAAGTGTCACTTCATTTGGTCAAGTGTCACTTCATTTGGTCAAGTGTCAGTTTATTTGGTCAAGTGTCACTTCATTTGGTCAAGTGTCAGTTTATTTGGTCAAGTGTCACTTCATTTGGTCAAGTGTCAGTTTATTTGGTCAAGTGTCAGTTTATTTGGTCAAGTGTCAGTTTATTTGGTCAAGTGTCAGTTTATTTGGTCAAGTGTCACTTCATTTGGTCAAGTGTCAGTTTATTTGGTCAAGTGTCACTTCATTTGGTCAAGTGTCAGTTTATTTGGTCAAGTGTCAGTTTATTTGGTCAAGTGTCAGTTTATTTGGTCAAGTGTCAGTTTATTTGGTCAAGTGTCACTTCATTTGGTCAAGTGTCAGTTTATTTGGTCAAGTGTCACTTCATTTGGTCAAGTGTCAGTTTATTTGGTCAAGTGTCAGTTTATTTGGTCAAGTGTCACTTCATTTGGTCAAGTGTCAGTTTATTTGGTCAAGTGTCAGTTTATTTGGTCAAGTGTCACTTCATTTGGTCAAGTGTCAGTTTATTTGGTCAAGTGTCAGTTTATTTGGTCAAGTGTCAGTTTATTTGGTCAAGTGTCAGTTTATTTGGTCAAGTGTCAGTTTATTTGGTCAAGTGTCACTTCATTTGGTCAAGTGTCACTTCATTTGGTCAAGTGTCACTTCATTTGGTCAAGTGTCAGTTTATTTGGTCAAGTGTCACTTCATTTGGTCAAGTGTCAGTTTATTTGGTCAAGTGTCACTTCATTTGGTCAAGTGTCAGTTTATTTGGTCAAGTGTCAGTTTATTTGGTCAAGTGTCAGTTTATTTGGTCAAGTGTCACTTCATTTGGTCAAGTGTCACTTCATTTGGTCAAGTGTCACTTCATTTGGTCAAGTGTCAGTTTATTTGGTCAAGTGTCACTTCATTTGGTCAAGTGTCAGTTTATTTGGTCAAGTGTCAGTTTATTTGGTCAAGTGTCAGTTTATTTGGTCAAGTGTCAGTTTATTTGGTCAAGTGTCACTTCATTTGGTCAAGTGTCACTTCATTTGGTCAAGTGTCACTTCATTTGGTCAAGTGTCACTTCATTTGGTCAAGTGTCACTTCATTTGGTCAAGTGTCACTTCATTTGGTCAAGTGTCACTTCATTTGGTCAGTAAATTCAAGTCTTGTAGAAATATATTTTTACATCATCTTCAAACTTGTTAATATTTTTATTCTGCTTGTAAATTAATAATATAAATTAGAAACATTATTGGAACAAGTGTTGATCCTTGTGTAGCTTCACTGGCGATGTTTATCCGCAGTGGCATGTTGTCTTTCACAGCTGCTTGCATTCTTCTTTCACAGCTGCTTGCATTCTTCTTTCACAGCTGCTTGCATTCTTCTTTCACAGCTGCTTGCATTCTTCTTTCACAGTTGCTTGCATTCTTCTTTCACAGCTGCTTGCATTCTTCTTTCACAGTTGCTTCCATTCTTCTTTCACAGCTGCTTGCATTCTTCTTTCACAGTTGCTTGCATTCTTCTTTCACAGTTGCTTGCATTCTTCTTTCACAGTTGCTTGCATTCTTCTTTCACAGTTGCTTGCATTCTTCTTTCACAGTTGCTTGCATTCTTCTTTCACAGTTGCTTGCATTCTTCTTTCACAGCTGCTTGCATTCTTCTTTCACAGCTGCTTGCATTCTTCTTTCACAGTTGCTTGCATTCTTCTTTCACAGCTGCTTGCATTCTTCTTTCACAGCTGCTTGCATTCTTCTTTCACAGCTGCTTGCATTCTTCTTTCACAGCTGCTTGCATTCTTCTTTCACAGTTGCTTCCATTCTTCTTTCACAGCTGCTTGCATTCTTCTTTCACAGTTGCTTCCATTCTTCTTTCACAGTTGCTTGCATTCTTCTTTCACAGTTGCTTGCATTCTTCTTTCACAGTTGCTTGCATTCTTCTTTCACAGTTGCTTGCATTCTTCTTTCACAGCTGCTTGCATTCTTCTTTCACAGTTGCTTGCATTCTTCTTTCACAGCTGCTTGCATTCTTCTCTCACAGTTGCTTGCATTCTTCTTTCACAGTTGCTTGCATTCTTCTTTCACAGCTGCTTGCATTCTTCTTTCACAGCTGCTTGCATTCTTCTTTCACAGTTGCTTGCATTCTTCTTTCACAGCTGCTTGCATTCTTCTTTCACAGCTGCTTGCATTCTTCTTTCACAGCTGCTTGCATTCTTCTTTCACAGTTGCTTGCATTCTTCTTTCACAGCTGCTTGCATTCTTCTTTCACAGTTGCTTGCATTCTTCTTTCACAGCTGCTTGCATTCTTCTTTCACAGCTGCTTGCATTCTTCTTTCACAGCTGCTTGCATTCTTCTTTCACAGTTGCTTGCATTCTTCTTTCACAGCTGCTTGCATTCTTCTTTCACAGTTGCTTGCATTCTTCTTTCACAGCTGCTTGCATTCTTCTTTCACAGCTGCTTGCATTCTTCTTTCACAGCTGCTTGCATTCTTCTTTCACAGTTGCTTGCATTCTTCTTTCACAGCTGCTTGCATTCTTCTTTCACAGCTGCTTGCATTTTTCTTTCACAGCTGCTTGCATTTTTCTTTCACAGCTGCTTGCATTTTTCTTTCACAGTTGCTTGCATTCTTCTTTCACAGCTGCTTGCATTTTTCTTTCACAGCTGCTTGCATTTTTCTTTCACAGCTGCTTGCATTTTTCTTTCACAGCTGCTTGCATTTTTCTTTCACAGCTGCTTGCATTCTTCTTTCACAGTTGCTTGCATTTTTCTTTCACAGCTGCTTGCATTCTTCTTTCACAGTTGCTTGCATTGTCCTTTCACAGTTGCTTGCATTTTTCTTTCAGGTTAATCTTTCACGTGAGCTCTGTTGAACATATTTTTAATGTGTGTATGTAGTTTGTGTATGTACACAAGCAGGCCGCACATAGAAAGAAACTTGTGACGACGTTTCGGTCCGTCACACTATGCCTAGTTGATGCTCCAAGTGGGACTGAAACGTGTCTGTGTCCGGGTTATTTGTGTTTTGTTCTAGTCACTGTATTGTGCGTTATTAGTATTTAAATTGTTTAGTATTTGTCAGTTATGGATGGTTTTGAGGCAGCAGTTATGGATGAGTGAGAGGCAGCAGTTATGGATGGGTGAAAGGCAGCAGTTATGGATGGGTGAAAGGCAGCAGTTATGGATGGGTGAGAGGCAGCATTTGTGGATGGGTGAAAGGCAGCAGTTATGGATGGGTGTGAGGCAGCAGTTATGGATGGGTGTGAGGCAGCAGTTATGGATGGGTGAAAGGCAGCAGTTATGGATGGTTGTGAGGCAGCAGTTATGGATGGGTGAGAGGCAGCAGCTATGGATGGGTGTGAGGCAGCAGTTATGGATGGGTGTGAGGCAGCAGTTATGGATGGGTGTGAGGCAGCAGTTATGGATGGGTGTGAGGCAGCAGTTATGGATGGGTGTGAGGCAGCAGTTATGGATGGGTGTGAGGCAGCAGTTATGGATGGGTGAAAGGCAGCAGTTATGGATGGTTGTGAGGCAGCAGTTATGGATGGGTGAGAGGCAGCAGCTATGGATGGGTGTGAGGCAGCAGTTATGGATGGGTGTGAGGCAGCAGTTATGGATGGGTGAAAGGCAGCAGTTATGGATGGGTGAGAGGCAGCAGTTATGTATGGGTGAAAGGCAGCAGTTATGGATGGGTGAGAGGCAGCATTTGTGGATGGGTGAAAGGCAGCAGTTATGGATGGGTGAGAGGCAGCATTTGTGGATGGGTGAAAGGCAGCAGTTATGGATGGGTGAGAGGCAGCAGTTATGGATGGGTGAAAGGCAGCAGTTATGGATGGGTGAGAGGCAGCAGTTATGGATGGGTGAAAGGCAGCAGTTATGGATGGGTGAGAGGCAGCAGTTATGGATGGGTGAGAGGCAGCAGTTATGGATGGGTGTGAGGCAGCAGTTATGGATGGGTGTGAGGCAGCAGTTATGGATGGGTGAAAGGCAGCAGTTATGGATGGGTGAAAGGCAGCAGTTATGGATGGGTGAAAGGCAGCAGTTATGGATGGGTGTGAGGCAGCAGTTATGGATGGGTGAAAGGCAGCAGTTATGGATGGGTGAAAGGCAGCAGTTATGGATGGGTGAAAGGCAGCAGTTATGGATGGGTGAAAGGCAGCAGTTATGGATGGGTGAGAGGCAGCAGTTATGGATGGGTGAAAGGTAGCAGTTATGGATGGGTGAGAGGCAGCAGTTATGGATGGGTGAAAGGCAGCAGTTATGGATGGGTGAGAGGCAGCAGTTATGGATGGGTGAAAGGCAGCAGTTATGGATGGGTGTGAGGCAGCAGTTATGGATGGGTGAAAGGCAGCAGTTATGGATGGGTGAGAGGCAGCAGTTATGGATGGGTGAGAGGCAGCAGTTATGGATGGGTGAGAGGCAGCAGTTATGGATGGGTGAGAGGCAGCAGTTATGGATGGGTGAAAGGCAGCAGTTATGGATGGGTGTGAGGCAGCAGTTATGGATGGGTGAAAGGCAGCAGTTATGGATGGGTGAGAGGCAGCAGTTATGGATGGGTGAGAGGCAGCAGTTATGGATGCGTGAGAGGCAGCAGTTATGGATGGGTGAAAGGCAGCAGTTATGGATGGGTGAGAGGCAGCAGTTATGGATGGGTGAGAGGCAGCAGTTATGGATGCGTGAGAGGCAGCAGTTATGGATGGGTGAGAGGCAGCAGTTATGGATGCGTGAGAGGCAGAAGTTATGGATGGATGAGAGGCAGCAGTTATGGATGAGTGAGAGGCAGCAGTTATGGATGCGTGAGAGGCAGCAGTTATGGATGCGTGAGAGGCAGCAGTTATGGATGCGTGAGAGGCAGCAGTTATGGATGGGTGTGAGGCAGCAGTTATGGATGGGTGAGAGGCAGCAGTTATGGATGCGTGAGAGGCAGCAGTTATGGATGCGTGAGAGGCAGCAGTTATGGATGCGTGAGAGGCAGCAGTTATGGATGGGTGAAAGGCAGCAGTTATGGATGGGTGAGAGGCAGCAGTTATGGATGCGTGAGAGGCAGCAGTTATGGATGCGTGAGAGGCAGCAGTTATGGATGCGTGAGAGGCAGCAGTTATAAATGCGTGAGAGGCAGCAGTTATGGATGCGTGAGAGGCAGCAGTTATGGATGCGTGAGAGGCAGCAGTTATAAATGCTTGAGAGGCAGCAGTTATGGATGCGTGAGAGGCAGCAGTTATGGATGCATGAGAGGCAGCAGTTATGGATGCGTAAGAGGCAGAAGTTATTAATGCGTGAGAGGCAGAAGTTATGGATACGTAAGAGGCAGAAGTTATTAATGCGTGAGAGGCAGCAGTTATGGATGCGTGAGAAACAGCAGTTTGGTGGACAGAAACCAGTCAAACTGACACTGCCGTTTTGTCACGCGTGAACCTGAAACCTGGTGAACGTTCAGCACTATGGCGGATTACTTGGGTTTTCCTTTGTCTCGTCAGTATATGGGTTTTGGTTTGAGAAAGACGTGCCTTGGATGGGTCAGTAGGCCTTCTGCAGTGTTTTATGCAGTTTTGCAAACTTCTTACATTCAATATACAGTTGTATATTTCCTTGTAGTTGTTGTTATAATAAATTATTTATGATTTAGGCGGCCTAGTGTGAGAGTCTGTGACCCGTTAAGAGACATTGACGTAATAGTGTAGCGATTTGAGAGTATAGTGAGAAAATGATGATAATATTAGTGATGGTAATAATGATTAAAATTGGGGCTTTTATAATGAAGTGAGAAAATGATAATATTAGTGATGATGAGGGTAACAGTGATTAAAAGTGGGGCTTTTGTGATGAGGGGACAGACGGGGCCACATCACGTCAACTTCGGGGTCAGGGGGGCACAGATTCGACCCCAGCAGACACAAATAGGTGAGCACTTAAGAGATCATTTTCTCGCAGCATTCGTTGCGTGTCATGGCAGTACTTATCAATAAACCCGGCTAAGTGATAACTACAGCCGTGCATGAAGTGAACACTGGTAACTGTGTGTGGGGTTATCACTTGCCCTCGTCTGGTACAGTACTTGATGCCCTAAATTGACTTCAGACTGAGTTCTCATATGCTTATACTTATCTTTATACAGTAACACCTTTCCATAGATTACTTTGGGTGTTATCAGTTTTAGTTCGATAATTTTATTACGCTCCTCATACCCATTCTGTGGATGGTAGTTACTGTGTATCCATCATGTGGTTGGTAGTCACTCCATACCTATCTTATGGGTGGTAGTGATCCCAGACTCATCACATGGAAGGTAGTCACCCATACTCATCCTGTGAATAGCAGTGATCCCAGACTCATCACATGGAAGGTAGTCACCCATACTCATCCTGTGAATAGCAGTGATCCCAGACTCGTCACATGGAAGGTAGTCCAAAGGTTACAGAGGCACACAGTGAGAACAATTACAGTGTTGAGTAACCAAGATACAGTAGTAATAGTGTTGACAAGTATAATGGATTCAGCTACAGGAGTTGGTTACGCAATTAGAAAGTTGACATCACCTGTGGGTTTTAAAGATGTCATGTGACAGTAACCCAGTCTCTCACTGCTGGTGATAAGCGTACAGATTTGAACGTTCCCTAGCGCTGCTCATCACCGCCTTGCTAGATGCGTTCCGACGGATTTTTTAAAATTTTCTAAATTGACTCACGAAATCGTAATGAGTTTTACGACTTTTTTTTTTTTTACTGATTTGTAAAATTAACAACTGTACTTATCACCTCCAGGATTCGAGTCCGGGAGGTGGGAAGTACAGTGTCTGTGCTCTGAAGGAGGGGTGGTGGTATATTACACTTTGAACTGTAGTGTCGGCGCGCCTCTGACAAGACAGTGATGGAGTGAATGTTGATGAAAGTGTTTCTTCTTTTTCGGGTCACCCTGCCTCGGTAGGAAACGGCCAGTGTTTAAAAAAAAATAAAAAAAGATTATGGAAAGGGGTTTGACCCTACAGACCGTCAGGAGATCCTGGCCTGCACCTCCACCTTCTTGCTGGCTTCAGGGTGCATTGGGGATATATAATACACACAGTAATTAGGCAACTTCCTTCTACCTTGGTCGTGGTTTCTTTCCAGGGCACCGGCAGGCGGGGCTTAACTCGCTACCTCAATGACCCTTGTGTAGTCGATAGGCTTTAAGCCCCATTAACCAATCAGAGTAAGTTCTCCTAGGTTTGAGTAACTTAATTTAACCTAACCTAGCCTGACCTAAACTAATCTAACTAAATGGAAAATAAACAGTGTAGTATTTTTAAGTTTATATGGAGCGTTAAGAAGTTGACACTGGGAACTGCTTAAGGAAATAACCGCATTAAAATGAGGCAAGGTTGAAGTTGAAGACCCTCCCCTCCCCACCCCTCCTTCATGGGCGAAACGTCGTCAATAAGATATCCATGTAGGGGGATTTATCTATTTCTCAGATCCTTTTTATAATAGACCCTCCCCCTTTTCCCGAAAAAGTGTCTATCAGCAAGTACCTTTGACAACTGACAGCTAACTCCTATCTGCGTGATCCTTTTTTCTAAAAGATACTTAAGATGTTAGTCTGGCGCTGTAACCAAAGATTGGCAAACCTGTATTTTGATATCACTTCTAAATCTCAGTTGCTCTAACTTCAGAATATATCGTTTTAGCTTATCTGCTTACACATGCTTAGCAGTCTGTTTATATTACCACCGTTTGTGTCTTTGTGTTTTCATCTGCGACAGTGAGAGGAGACCTTAAGATCGAGGCACCAGACTAAACTAAGACCACTGACACTAATCTGACTAGCTGAAATTAAAACAATTTAATCTGTGTTGGTTCTTGTTTGTGTTATGCTCTATATCAGACACGTGTTTATAAGCTGGTGGTTAATCAGCGGGTGATAGTGGGTGCTGAAGTACGATACTAATATGATATATATATATATATATATATATATATATATATATATATATATATATATATATATATATATATATATATATTATTATTTTTTTTATTATCACACTGGCCGATTCCCACCAAGGCAGGGTGGCCCGAAAAAGAAAAACTTCCACCATCACTCACTCCATCACTGTCTTGCCAGAAGGGTGCTTTACACTACAGTTTTTAAACTGCAACATTAACACCCCTCCTTCAGAGTGCAGGCACTGTACTTCCCATCTCCAGGGCTCAAGTCCGGCCTGCCGGTTTCCCTGAACCCCTTCATAAATGTTACTTTGCTCACACTCCAACAGCACGTCAAGTATTAAAAGCCATTTGTCTCCATTCACTCCTATCAAACACGCTCATGCATGCTTGCTGGAAGTCCAAGCCCCTCGCACACAAAACCTTTACCCCCTCTCTCCAACCTTTCCTAGGCCGACCCCTACCCCGCCTTCCTTCCACTACAGACTGATACACTCTTGAAGTCATTCTGTTTCGCTCCATTCTCTCTACATGTCCGAACCACCTCAACAACCCTTCCTCAGCCCTCTGGACAACAGTTTTGGTAATCCCGCACCTCCTCCTAACTTCCAAACTACGAATTCTCTGCATTATATTCACACCACACATTGCCCTCAGACATGACATCTCCACTGCCTCCAGCCTTCTCCTCGCTGCAACATTCATCACCCATGCTTCACACCCATATAAGAGCGTTGGTAAAACTATACTCTCATACATTCCCCTCTTTGCCTCCAAGGACAAAGTTCTTTGTCTCCACAGACTCCTAAGTGCACCACTCACTCTTTTCCCCTCATCAATTCTATGATTCACCTCATCTTTCATAGACCCATCCGCTGACACGTTCACTCCCAGATATCTGAATACATTCACCTCCTCCATACTCTCTCCTTCCAATCTGATATCCAATCTTTTATCACCTAATCTTTTTGTTATCCTCATAACCTTACTCTTTCCTTTATTCACTTTTAATTTTCTTCTTTTGCATACCCTACCAAATTCATCCACCAATCTCTGCAACTTCTCTTCAGAATCTCCCAAGAGCACAGTGTCATCAGCAAAGAGCAACTGTGACAACTCCCACTTTGTGTGTGATTCTTTATCTTTTAACTCCACGCATCTTGCCAAGACCCTCGCATTTACTTCTCTTACAACCCCATCTATAAATATATTAAACAACCACGGTGACATCACACATTCTTGTCTAAGGCCTACTTTTACTGGGAAATAATTTCCCTCTTTCCTACATACTCTAACTTGAGCCTCACTATCCTCGTAAAAACTCTTCACTGCTTTCAGTAACCTACCTCTTATACCATACACCTGCAACATCTGCCACATTGCCCCCCTATCCACCCTGTCATACGCCTTTTCCAAATCCATAATGCCACAAAGACCTCTTTAGCCTTATCTAAATACTGTTCACTTATATGTTTCACTGTAAACACCTGGTCCACACACCCCCTACCTTTCCTAAAGCCTCCTTGTTCATCTGCTATCCTATTCTCTGTCTTACTCTTAATTCTTTCAATAATAACTCTACCATGCACTTTACCAGGAATACTCAACAGACTTATCCCCCTATAATTTTTGCACTCACTTTTGTCCCCTTTGCCTTTATACAAAGGAACTATGCATGCTCTCTGCCAATCCCTAGGTACCTTACCCTCTTCCATACATTTATTAAATAATTGCACCAACTACTCCAAAACTATATCCCCACCTGCTTTTAACATTTCTATCTTTATCCCATCAATCTCGGCTGCCTTACCCCCTTTCATTTTACCTACTGCCTCACGAACTTCCCCCACACTCACAACTGGCTCTTCCTCACTCCTACAAGATATTATTCCTCCTTGCCCTATACACGAAATCACAGCTTCCCTATCTTCATCAACATTTAACAATTCCTCAAAATATTCCCTCCATCTTCCCAATACCTCTAACTCTCCATTTAATAACTCTCCTCTCCTATTTTTAACTGACAAATCCATTTGTTCTCTAGGCTTCCTTAACTTGTTAATCTCACTCCAAAACTTTTTCTTATTTTCAACAAAATTTGTTGATAACATCTCACCCACTCTCTCATTTGCTCTCTTTTTACATTGCTTCACCACTCTCTTAACCTCTCTCTTTTTCTCCATATACTCTTCCCTCTTTGCATCACTTCTACTTTGTAAAAACTTCTCATATGCTAACTTTTTCTCCCTTACTACTCTCTTTACATCATCATTCCACCAATCACTCCTCTTCCCTCCCGCACCCACTTTCCTGTAACCACAAACTTCTGCTGAACACTCTAACACTACATTTTTAAACCTACCCCATACCTCTTCGACCCCATTGCCTATGCTCTCATTAGCCCATCTATCCTCCAATAGCTGTTTATATCTTACCCTAACTGCCTCCTCTTTTAGTTTATAAACCTTCACCTCTCTCTTCCCTGATGCTTCTATTCTCCTTGTATCCCATCAACCTTTTACTCTCAGTGTAGCTACAACTAGAAAGTGATCTGATATATCTGTGGCCCCTCTATAAACATGTACATCCTGAAGTCTACTCAACAGTCTTTTATCTACCAATACATAATCCAACAAACTACTGTCATTTCGCCCTACATCATATCTTGTATACTTATTTATCCTCTTTTTCTTAAAATATGTATTACCTATAACTAAACCCCTTTCTATACAAAGTTCAATCAAAGGGCTCCCATTATCATTTACACCTGGCACCCCAAACTTACCTACCACACCCTCTCTAAAAGTTTCTCCTACTTTAGCATTCAGGTCCCCTACCACAATTACTCTCTCACTTGGTTCAAAGGCTCCTATACATTCACTTAACATCTCCCAAAATCTCTCTCTCTCCTCTACATTCCTCTCTTCTCCAGGTGCATACACGCTTATTATGACCCACTTTTCGCATCCAACCTTTACTTTAGTCCATATAATTCTTGAATTTACACATTCATATTCTCTTTTCTCCTTCCATAACTGATCCTTCAACATTACTGCTATCCTTTCCTTTGCTCTAACTCTCTCAGATACTCCAGATTTAATTCCATTTATTTCCCCCACCGACACTCCCCTACCCCCTTCAGCTTTGTTTCACTTAGGGCCAGGACATCCAACTTCTTTTCATTCATAACATCAGCAATCATCTGTTTCTTGTCATCCGCACTACATCCACGCACATTCAAGCATCCCAGTTTTATAAAGTTTTTCTTCTTCTCTTTTTTAGTAAATGTCTACAGGAGAAGGGGTTACTAGCCCATTGCTCCCGGCATTTTAGTCGCCTCATACGGCACGCATGGCTTACGGAGGAAAGATTCTTTTCCACTTCCCCATGGACAATAGAAGAAATAAAGAAGAATAAGAGCTATTTAGAAAAAGGAGAAAAACCTAGATGTATGTATATATATATATATATGCATGTGCGTGTCTGTGAAGTGTGACCAAAGGGTAAGTAGGAGTAGCAAGATATCCCTGTTATCTAGCGTGTTTATGAGACAAAAAGAAACCAGCAATCCTACCATCATGCAAAACAGTTACAGGTTTCTGTTTCACAGTCATCTGGCAGGACGGTAGTACTTCCCTGGGTGGTTGCTGTCTACCAACCTACTACTACTATATATATATATATATATATATATATATATATATATATATATATATATATATATATATATATATATATATATATATTGTAAAATTTTGAATATTTATGTTTGTTTAATGGTAGATTAGATGTCATCTAATCCTCAGTTTTGTGAATGTTGATGTTTCTAATAGACGTGATGTCACCTAATATTCACTCATACATTACATACATGTTAACCATGTTAACAATAACTGTCAACATTCAGCAAGATGTCTGCCGAAGGATCTCATACGTGTGTGTTTCATGATTTTAATAATAGCTACAAAAGTCGATTTGTTTACGTTCATTATAAAGGCAGTATTAGGAGAGACTGGCAGCTTATAAACACCAGCAGCCGCTGGCATACACATGCTGGGTTCCACTTTATGGTTAGTGTTGGATCTGTGTAGGTAGAAGTGTGGTCACATTCCTTGTATACGTAGTGTGGTAGTGTATGTGGCTCAGGACTTGCATAGTGTGTGTGTGAAGAGGGTCGTTGTTGTCTGTGAGGAACCACGTGTATATGTTACTAAAGGTACACTTTGTATGGAAGTTTTTTTCTTCTAACGATGTTTCCCACAGTGAGCTTTATCAAGTTATAACTTATTGGAGCTCAACACTGAGTGAAACGTGGTCAGAATGAAGATTTTTTCCCCAGGTTGAGGGCTCGAATACCTGAAAATGGCTTGAAGGGCTGAGGGACTTAGTACCTCCAACTTACCCCTCCACCTTAAATATCGCCTTTGTATTCGGCTGAAGAAGCCTGCTGCGCAGGAGAAAAGTTTCTCTAATAAAAATACCCAAGTGTTGCACATGTCTTATTTATGAACTTGGGGGTATTGTATGCACATAATACTTTATACAGTGTGTCTACAAAGCTTGTAGACAGTATTAACCAGTCAGAACACGTGTGTACTCCTCGGTGTGACAACGATGACTTGCTACATAATAAAACTCTTATGTGTTTCGTGTTATCGGGGACGACTAGTATTATCATAGTTATTTGTTCTACTTTTCAAAATGTTTGAGATTATTCCAGTGATTTTTGGAGGTATCTCTCTGATGACAGTGCGACTTGTAAATGGTCCAAATCGGACCGAAACGTCGTCGCAAGTTTCTCTCTCATATGTGCGGGTTATTTGTGTATTGTTCCAGTTCTTTGTTTAAGCGGTTTCAGGGTGAGATTTCCTAAATTTGCTTGTAACAGATAAATGAACTGTAGATATAAATCCAGATGTACTCCTGTTATTAACCCTTTTGGGGCCTAGTTCCTAGGCCTTTTATGTATCCCTATGGTCTTGCGCTACCATCCACAGGATGGATATGGGGTGCATAGTGAACTGGCCACTTCGGTGGCAAAATCTAGATACATCCACACACTTTCCTATTGTTTATTTAGAATATTTTGTCTTCTACTTGTAAACAAAATGCCACGTTGGATAATAATATTCTGTTTGATATTTTTTTGTTATAGGGCTCTCTGTCTGCATAAAAACACACACAACTCGTCTTGCAATACCAAAGAGATTTTCTTTTTAAGAATAATGGGTGCATCTGGTGTGTGCTGCTACCCTCTTCTGCATGATTGTTACATTTTGGGATGTTAAGTTTTGTTTCCCTCTCATATTCCATCATATAGGGCGGATTACCTGCTTGTGTACGGTAGTTACATTGTGGAAGGATAAGCTAGCCTGGTCACAGACCGGGCCGCGGGGGCGTTGACCCCCGAAACTCTCTCCAGGTCTCCAGGTAACACATGACGGCTTACCGTATTCTATAATATAGAATAAGATGACATTGTGGGAAGTTGCAATATGGGAAAGATACATTGTGGTAAGATCTAACTACGTGTCTGTGAAATTCCATCACTGATTATGGGTCTTATAATGATGTAAAGAAGAAATGTGATGGGAATTATCACAGTGTGTAGTGAATCTGTTGTGTGAGGAAAGTTGTCGCTACTCCAGGAAACTTTCAAGCTTGTAGAAGACGCGTTACTCATATATGTCAAGCTTTAGCAAGTCATCATTACTCGTACACTCAAGCTTTAGCAAGTCATCATTACTCGTACAGTGACTCAAGCTTGACCAAGTCACATTACTCATACAGTCAAGCTTTAGCAAGTCATCATTACTCGTACAGTCAAGCTTTAGCAAGTCATCATTACTCGTACAGTCAAGCTTTAGCAAGTCATCATTACTCGTACAGTCAAGCTTGAGCAAGTCATTACTCGTACAGTCAAGCTTTAGCAAGTCATCATTACTCGTACAGTCAAGCTTGACCAAGTCACATTACTCATACAGTCAAGCTTTAGCAAGTCATCATTACTCATATGGTCAAGCTTGACTAAGTCACATTACTCATACAGTCAAGCTTGAGCAAGTCATCACTACTCGTACATTCAAGCTCTAGCAAGTCATCATTACTCATACAGTCAAGCTTTAGCAAGTCATTATTACTCGTGCAGTCAAGCTTGACCAAGTCACATTACTCATACAGTCAAGCTTGAGCAAGTCATCATTACTCGTACAGTCAAGCTTGAGCAAGTCACATTACTCATACAGTCAAGCTTTAGCACGTCATCATTACTCGTGCAGTCAAGCTTGACCAAGTCACATTACTCATACAGTCAAGCTTTACCAAGTCATCATTACTCATACAGTCAAGCTTGAGCAAGACACATTACTCATACAGTCAAGCTTGAGCAAGTTACATTACTCATACAGTCAAGCTTGAGCAAGTCGCATTACTCATACAGTCAAGCTTGAGTAAGTCACATTACTCATACAGTCAAACTTGAGCAAGTCACATTACTCATACAGTCAAGCTTGAGCAAGTCATCATTACTTATACAATCAAGCTTGAGCAAGTCACATTACTCATACAGTCAAGCTTTAGCAAGTCACATTACTCATACAGTCAAGCTTGAGCAAGTCACATTACTCATACAGTCAAGCTTTAGCAAGTCACATTACTCATACAGTCAAGCTTGAGCAAGTCACATTACTCATACAGTCAAGCTTCAGCAAGTCACATTACTCATACAGTCAAGCTTGAGCAAGTCACATTACTCATACAGTCAAGCTTGAGCAAGTCACATTACTCATACAGTCAAGCTTGACCAAGTCACATTACTCATACAGTCAAGCTTTAGCAAGTCATCATTACTCGTACAGTCAAGCTTGACCAAGTCATCATTACTCATACAGTCAAGCTTTGGCAAGTCATCATTACTCGTACAGTCAAGCTTGACCAAGTCACATTACTCATACAGTCAAGCTTGAGCAAGTCATCATTACTCGTACAGTCAAGCTTTAGCAAGTCATCATTACTCGTACAGTCAAGCTTGACCAAGTCACATTACTCATACAGTCAAGCTTTAGCAAGTCATCATTACTCATATGGTCAAGCTTGACTAAGTCACATTACTCATACAGTCAAGCTTGAACAAGTCATCACTACTCGTACATTCAAGCTCTAGCAAGTCATCATTACTCATACAGTCAAGCTTTAGCACGTCATCATTACTCGTACAGTCAAGCTTGACCAAGTCACATTACTCATACAGTCAAGCTTTACCAAGTCATCATTACTCATACAGTCAAGCTTGAGCAAGACACATTACTCATACAGTCAAGCTTGAGCAAGTTACATTACTCATACAGTCAAGCTTGAGCAAGTCGCATTACTCATACAGTCAAGCTTGAGTAAGTCACATTACTCATACAGTCAAACTTGAGCAAGTCACATTACTCATACAGTCAAGCTTGAGCAAGTCATCATTACTTATACAATCAAGCTTGAGCAAGTCACATTACTCATACAGTCCAGCTTTAGCAAGTCACATTACTCATACAGTCAAGCTTGAGCAAGTCACATTACTCATACAGTCAAGCTTGAGCAAGTCACATTACTCATACAGTCAAGCTTGAGCAAGTCACATTACTCATACAGTCAAGCTTGAGCAAGTCACATTACTCATACAGTCAAGCTTGAGCAAGTCACATTACTCATACAGTCAAGCTTGAACAAGTCACATTACTCATACAGTCAAGCTTGAGCAAGTCACATTACTCATGCAGTCAAGCTTGAGCAAGTCATCATTACTCGTACAGTCAAGCTTGAGCAAGTCACATTACTCATACAGTCAAGCTTTAGCACGTCATCATTACTCGTACAGTCAAGCTTGACCAAGTCACATTACT
This sequence comes from Cherax quadricarinatus, assembly GCF_038502225.1. Taxonomy (NCBI): domain Eukaryota; kingdom Metazoa; phylum Arthropoda; class Malacostraca; order Decapoda; family Parastacidae; genus Cherax; species Cherax quadricarinatus. Next base: position 17,357,715 of record NC_091371.1, on the reverse strand, counting down.
CATACAGTCAAGCTTTATCAAGTCATCATTACTCATACAGTCAAGCTTGGCCAAGTCACATTACTCATACACTCAAGCTTGAGCAAGCCATGATTACTTATACAGTCAAGCTTGAGCAAGTCACATTACTCATACAGTCAAGCTTGAGCAAGCCATCATTACTTATACAGTCAAGCTTGAGCAAGTCATCATTACTCGTACAGTCAAGCTTGAGCAAGTCACATTACTCATACAGTCAAGCTTTAGCACGTCATCATTACTCGTACAGTCAAGCTTGACCAAGTCACATTACTCATACAGTCAAGCTTTATCAAGTCATCATTACTCATACAGTCAAGCTTGGCCAAGTCACATTACTCATACAGTCAAGCTTGAGCAAGTCACATTACTCATACAGTCAAGCTTGAGCAAGTCACATTACTCATACAGTCAAGCTTGAGCAAGCCATCATTACTTATACAATCAAGCTTGAGCAAGTCACATTACTCATACAGTCAAGCTTGAGCAAGTCACATTACTCATACAGTCAAGCTTGAGCAAGTCACATTATTCATACAGTCAAGCTTGACCAAGTCACATTACTCATACAGTCAAGCTTGAGCAAGTCACATTACTCATACAGTTAAGCTTGAGCAAGTCACATTACTCATACAGTCAAGCTTGAGCAAGACATTACTCATTCAGTCAAGCTTGAGCAAGATAGTCAAGCTTATTAAGAGTGACTAAAGGAACAATGCAGTAGGCAGGTCTATTGGTCGCATTTGAACGTGGTCATCACAGTTTGATTGGTCAGGTGGTAGAGGTGAGCTGAGTATAAGAGGTAGCTCCGGTTCCTTGGATCAAGAATCCTTCACGAACGCCAAGTCACTGTTCTTGAAGGTAATGTGCGAGAGTGCCTGTGTGGGGGTAATGTGCGAGAGTGCCTGTGAGGGGGAGGTAATGTGCGAGAGTGCCTGTGTGGGGGTAATGTGCGAGAGTGCCTGTGTGGGGGTAATGTGCGAGAGTGCCTGTGTGGGGGTAATGTGCGAGAGTGCCTGTGTGGGGGTAATGTGCGAGAGTGCCTGTGTGGGGGTAATGTGCGAGAGTGCCTGTGTGGGGGTAATGTGCGAGAGTGCCTGTGTGGGGGTAATGTGCGAGAGTGCCTGTGAGGGGGAAGTAATGTGCGAGAGTGCCTGTGTGGGGGTAATGTGCGAGAGTGCCTGTGTGGGGGTAATGTGCGAGAGTGCCTGTGTGGGGGTAATGTGCGAGAGTGCCTGTGTGGGGGTAATGTGCGAGAGTGCCTGTGTGGGGGTAATGTGCGAGAGTGCCTGTGTGGGGGTAATGTGCGAGAGTGCCTGTGTGGGGGTAATGTGCGAGAGTGCTTGTGTGGGTGTAATGTGCGAGAGTGCCTGTGTGGGGGTAATGTGCGAGAGTGCCTGTGTGGGGGTAATGTGCGAGAGTGCCTGTGAGGGGGTAATGTGCGAGAGTGGCTGTGTGGGGGTAATGTGCGAGAGTGCCTGTGTGGGGGTAATGTGCGAGAGTGGCTGTGTGGGGGTAATGTGCGAGAGTGGCTGTGTGGGGGTAATGTGCGAGAGTGGCTGTGTGGGAGTAATGTGCGAGGGTGCCTGTGAGGGGGTAATGTGCGAGAGTGCCTGTGAGGGGGGGTAATGTGCGAGAGTGCCTGTGAGGGGGTAATGTGCGAGAGTGCCTGTGTGGGGGGGTAATGTGCGAGAGTGCCTGTGAGGGGGTAGTGTGCGAGAGTGGCTGTGTGGGGGTAATGTGCGAGGGTGGCTGTGTGGGGGTAATGTGCGAGAGTGGCGGTGTGGGGGTAATGTGCGAGAGTGGCTGTGTGGGGGTAATGTGCGAGAGTGGCTGTGTGGGGGTAATGTGCGAGAGTGCCTGTGAGGGGGGGTAATGTGCGAGAGTGCCTGTGAGGGGGTAATGTGCGAGAGTGGCTGTGTGGGGGTAATGTGCGAGGGTGCCTGTGAGGGGGTAATGTGCGAGAGTGGCTGTGTGGGGGTAATGTGCGAGAGTGGCTGTGTGGGGGTAATGTGCGAGAGTAGCTGTGAGGGGGTAATGTGCGAGAGTGCCTGTGAGGGGGTAATGTGCGAGAGTGCCTGTGAGGGGGGGTAATGTGCGAGAGTGCCTGTGAGGTGGTAATGTGCGAGAGTGCCTGTGAGGGAAATAATGTGCGAGAGTGTCTGTGTGGGGAGTAATGTGCGAGAGTGCCTGTGTGGGGGGTAATGTGCGAGAGTGCCTGTGTGGGGGATAATGTGCGAGAGTGCCTGGGTGGGGGGGGTAATGTGCGAGAGTGCCTGTGCGGGGCGTAATGTGCGAGAGTGCCTGTGTGGGGGGTAATGTGCGAGAGTGCCTGTGTGGGGGGTAATGTGCGAGAGTGCCTGTGTGGGAAGTAATGTGCGAGAGTGCCTGTGTGGGGGGTAATGTGCGAGAGTGCCTGTGTGGGGGTAATGTGCGAGAGTGCCTGTGTGGGGGTAATGTGCGAGAGTGCCTGTGTGGGGGGTAATGTGTGAGAGTGCCTGTGTGGGGGTAATGTGCGAGAGTGCCTGTGAGGGGGGTAATGTGCGAGAGTGCGCGTGTGGGGGGGTAATGGGCGAGAGTGCCTGTGTGGGGGTAATGTGCGAGTGCCTGTGTGGGGGGGGTAATGTGCGAGAGTGCCTGTGTGGGAAGTAATGTGCGAGAGTGCCTCTGTGGGGGTAATGTGTGAGAGTGCCTGTGTGAGGTTAATGTGCGAGAGTGCCTGTGAGGGGGGTAATGTGCGAGATTGCCTGTGTGGGGGGTAATGTGCGAGAGTGCCTGTGTGGGGGTAATGTGTGAGAGTGCCTGTGTGGGGGTAATGTGCGAGAGTGCCTGTGGGGGGTAATGTGCGAGAGTGCCTGTGTGGGGGTAATTTGCGAGAGTGCCTGTGTGGGGGTAATGTGCGAGAGTGCCTGTGAGGGAAATAATGTGCAAGAGTGCCTGTGAGGGAAGTAATGTGCGAGAGTGCCTGTGTGGGGGGTAATGTGCGAGAGTGCCTGTGTGGCGGATAATGTGCGAGAGTGCCTGTGTGGGGGTAATGTGCGAGAATGCCTGTGTGGGGGGTAATGTGCGAGAGTGCCTGTGTAGGGGTTAATGTACTCACCTATTTGTACTCATCTATTTGTGGTTGCAGGGGTCGAGTCACAGCTCCTGGCCCCGCCTCTTCGCTGATTGCTACTAGGTCCTCTCTCTCCCTGCCCCATGAGCTCTATCATACCTCGCCTTAAAACTATGTATGGTTCCCGCCTCCACTACGTCACTTTCTAGGCTATTCCACGGCCTGACTACTCTATGACTGAAGAAATACTTCCTAACATACCTTTGATTCATCTGAGTCTTCAACTTCCAATTGTGACCTCTTGTGTCTGTGTCCCTTCTCTGGAACATCCCGTCTTTGTCCACCTTGTCTATTCCGCGCAGTATTTTATATGTCGTTATCATGTCTCCCCTGACCCTCCTGTCCTCCAGTGTCGTCAGGCCGATTTCCCTCAATCTTTCTTCGTAGGACAATCCCCGTAGCTCTGGGACTAGTCTTGTTGCAAACCTTTTCATTTTCTCTAATTTCTTGACGTGCTTGACTAGGTGTGGATTCCAAACTGGTGCTGCATACTCCAGTATGGGCCTGACGTAAATGGTATACAGAGTCTTGAGCGAATCCTTACTGAGGTATCGGAACGCTATCCGTAGGTTTGCCAGGCGCCCGTATGCTGCAGCAGTTATCTGATTGATGTGCGCCTCAGGAGATATGCTCGGTGTTATGCTCACCCCCAGATCTTTTTCCTTGAGCGAGAGTGCCTGTGTGGGGGGTAATGTGCAAGAGTGCCTGTGTGGGGGGCAATGTGCGAGTGCCTGTGAAGGCAGTGTCTTACAATTGTTGCATTAAGTGTCAATCAGTCAGTATAAACGTGGAAGGTTTCCTTGACCTCCTTGCGAGACGTTATTCTTGCGTCGTAGACGTCTCTCACCTCTCATGTTGCAGTGTCAGTCATCTTGTCATCACACACGTTATAAGTTCATCTCATCTTCTGGTGGAACCTTTGCTTATACCTTAGTAATTGATAACCTGTTATAGCTTATTTCACTTTAGATGAGTGTGGCAGTAATGATGGTAAGTGGTGGTGATGGTAATGGTGGCAGTGGTGATGATGGTAGTGGTGGCAGTGGTGATGGTAATGGTGACAGTGGTGATGATGGTAATGGTGGAATTGGTGATGATGGTAATGGTGGCAGTGGTGATGATGGTAATGGTGGAAGTGGTGGTGATGGTAATGGTGGAAGTGGTGGTGATGGTAATGGTGGCAGTGGTGATGATGGTAATGGTGGAAGTGGTGGTGATGGTAATGGTGGCAGTGGTGATGATGGTAATGGTGGCAGTGGTGGTGATGGTAATGGTGGCAGTGGTGGTGATGGTAATGGTGGCAGTGGTGATGATGGTAATGGTGGCAGTGGTGGTGATGGTAATGGTGGCAGTGGTGATGATGGTAATGGTGGCAGTGGTGGTGATGGTAATGGTGGCAGTGGTGATGATGGTAATGGTGGCAGTGGTGATGGTAATGGTGGCAGTGGTGGTGATAGTAAGAGTGGTGGTAGAAGTTCTGGTGGTGGGTCATTGTGGTGGTGGGGTTGGAGGTTTTGATACAGGTGTTAATGGTGATGGAGGTTATGGTGGTGATGAAGTAGGGAGTGGAGGGGGTAGTAGCATTGCTGGTGAAGTTTGTTGTTGTGGAGGGGGATGATAGTGGCGAGGGTACATGTTGGAGAGGGTGGTGTAGGTTGTGGTGGTGGGGGGCGTGCAGGAGGTCAGGTGTCTGGGTCAGTCACGAACAAGTTCTGGGATGCGTAACAGTCTACACAAATACATACGAGTGATACACATAATGATACATTCGTGCATTAACACCTATACATAGAGCACATTAAGATGCATTCATTCAGTACCAGAGAATCAGTTGTATAAACAACACTGGAGTGTCCCTGACACATACAACATGCAAAGATAAACAAGACAACAAAGATTGGAGTAACATGTGCAGAGAAGAATCTTCATCACGATATATCAGCATGAGCTCACAGAAGACGGGTTCAGCATCACGAATATACTTGAATTCTTCAAAACACTGACGTGAAGCCAGACAGAATAGCGAAGGTCTTGTAGTTTGTCTCTCTGAACTGTAAGACGGTATTCTGTTTATTCAACAAAATTGTATAAAATGACATTTTTTTTTCACACAACTGGGTACGAGGGCAGTGTGATGCTATCTTATTTTATGGGATAATTATGTGGTGGGTGGCAAAACTAGCCGTTTCCACCATCTTAATAATCACACTCGGTGGATTTTATACACAGCGTTGAAATGTTCGATCCCCGGTACTGGTGGAACATTGGGCGTGTTTCCTTACACCTGTTGTCCCTGTTCACATAGCAGTAAGTAGGTACCTGGGTGTTAGTCGACTGGTGTGACATAATTCTGATTTTTTTTATCTTGCTGCATGTTTTAGTGTTTTATATACATACAGAATGGTGGCATTGTGTAGAGTGGTGAGTGAGTGAAGTGTTGGTGTTGACATCAGTAGCCACCAAGAATGTTATGACACTGCAGGTGACATGAGCAGTGATCACACTACTGGGTAACTGGTGTAAATTCTTAGAACTACCATTGGCAGCAGTCTCACCCCACATAATATATAATGGATGCTGCTCACATCTCATTATCCTTATGTGTACTCCCATGAGCTCGTTCAGTGTCACCTTAAGACAATCACATCAAATAATGCATAAGACTGAATGTAATTACTTACTTGTGGAGATATCAGTAGTGCTATGGTGTGTCATATTCACACATACACACATGCTTACACAACTCATAATGCACATTGTTTACATACTAATAATGCAGTACTGTTTACTCACCTGTAAACAACAGTTACTGGCAGTACCACGAGCGCATATATAAGCATAGTGATGTATCCTGTGAATAATTATAATTAATTGGTTATCATTCCTGACAGTTTTGCCTCAGTGATAACTATAATGTCTGGATGCTTCTCTGCTACCCTATCCTATAATTCAACACTTTTGTTCGTGATTCCGTCTGCAGTTGTATTCCATTCACTTTATGCTTCTGGAATTGGGAGTAGGAGTGTATGAGAGGGGGGATTAGTGTAGATGGCATTAGAAGAGGAGGGTTAGGAAGGGCTACTACAATATTAGGCCTACAAAGTTAAGGAGGGAACAGGGAGGGGAGAGGCACAAGTGTAGTGGTCAGTGGGTAAAGAAGTTGAAGGAATGGAAGAAGACAGAGATAGCAGAGGTGGGGGGGGGGTGGAAGGGAAAGAAGAATTAGGGGAGAGATGAGGTGGAACTGAGGACAGTAGGAATAGAATAGGTTGCTTTTATTGCTGTTTGTTGTTGATTGTTAGTGCAGAACGGGAAAGGTAAGAGTGGTGTGCGAGAGAGAGAGAGAGGAGAGAGAGAGAGAGAGAGAGAGAGAGAGAGAGAGAGAGAGAGAGAGAGAGAGAGAGAGAGAGAGAGAGAGAGAGAGTAGGGAGGATAGGAGAGAAAGTTTCGTAAAAGAAAGGTTGAATTGAGGATGAGGTAAAAAAAAAAAGTGGGTTACTGGTCCATTCTTCTGGTTGCGGGTTGGTAATTCTTGATTCTCTGGTTGTGGTGGCTCTTGCACCTCCACTCTTGCTTATGTAATTACCTTTCTGTTTCTCTCCTCTCACCTCAACTGTACTGATTATCTCCCCTCATATTTTTGATCTCTGTATAAATAGTAAAGATTTATTATTATTCTTATTATATATGTTCTAGTGTTTGTTTACTTCTAGGTAAACAATTATCAAGGTATAATTATAATACACCTTTGTGTGTGTGTGTGTGTGTGTGTGTGTGTGTGTGTGTGTGTGTGTGTGTGTGTGTGTGTGTGTGTGTGTGTGATGGCAATAGGGAGACACTGTGGTATACATTACGGTCAGGTGGCACACCTCAAGGCCTCTAGACAAGGTCGAAGCCATGAAAGAAACACCGTGTGCATCGCTAAGTAGCTTCATTCAGGAGACCTTTCGCCCACCTAATTCGTTACAGAGACAGATAAACAGGAAACACTAGTACATATCAGAAAACGTTTCGGTTCTGGGACTTTGAGAAGTTGTTGAGGTCCCAGGATGGAAACGTTTTCTAAGTATGTCCTAGTGTAGGCTCACGTGTGTTATTAAACTCCTGGTCGGTATCATTGAGGTCCGTTGTTCGATCCCCAGTACGGGTGGAAACAATAGGACGTGTTTCCTTAAGACATCTGTTGTACATGTTCACCTAGCAGCAAAATAAGTACCTGGGTGCTAGTCGACTGGTGTGGGTCGCATCCTGGGAGACAAGACTAACCTAAGCTGCCAGAAATGCTCTGCATAACCAGGGACTTTCTATATAGTATGTCATTGATGTCAACTATGGTCTGTATAAGTTGTATCGTGTACTTGCAGAAATAAAGATTATTATTTCATATATATGTCCCAGTGTTTGTTCACATCTCAGTAATATTTATCAAGGTTTATACTACGCTTTCATGGATTATTATCTGGTGGAAACAGTGAGCTGGTAAGAATCAAACAACGCATGGGACATGGGAAGGAGAATCAGATTAAAGGGTCACCTTCAGGAAGTGAGGACGTTATTGTACCGACAGGTACAATGTTGTTCTTCTCATCTGTCTCACCATCAGCTTATCTGAAACACTGGCGAGGATGCTTCTCAACAGGTTAATACATAGAGTTAAAGAGCTTGTATCACCACGTCAGTGTTGCTTAATCATTTAATACACGAAGTTAAAGAGCATGTGTCACCACACGTCAGTGGATTCACACGAGGTAAAAAATATTTATAATTGTGTGGCAAGTTTTATAATTGTACGTTGGGAACAAAAGGAACAGATGTATAACATTGTTCGATTGAAAAATAACAACATTTGATGTGGCTAACATGAAAGTCATATTGTGTAAGTTAGCTAAAATGGACGCAGGTATGGTTAAGTTAGGTAAGATTCGGTCAGCATACCGAAGCCTTCTACTGGCTTACCAGTCTACTCCTTCAAAAATTAAGGTTATAATTATAACCACTGACGCAGGTAATTATCTGGGATACTCTTCATTATATTAATCGAATGCAATACCGGCAAGTAATAATAATAATAATAATAATAATAATAATAATAATAATAATAATAATAATAATAATAATAATAATATCTTTAGTTTTACAAGTATATACTTGTAGAACTCAAGATATTAGACCATATAGACCATAGCTGACATCAATGACATACTGTATAGAAAACCCCATGTTATGGATAGCATTTCGGGAACTTAGGTTAATACACATATAACCCGCACATAGAGAGGAGCAGTTTAAGACGACGTTTCTGTCCGACTTTGACCATTTACAAAGTCACACTAACAGAAAAAAAGAGTTAATGTTCATATAGGTTTGCTAGGACGGGTCCTGGCCCAGGTCTTCTCCATGTGGTGACCCGGTAATGACTCCCGAAGGAATGTCGGAGTTTGTACAAGTGATGCACCGTTTACAGCCCTATGGCAGGGGCACAGTGAGCCGTCTTTGCGTCAAGTGGAGTACCGTTCATACCCTTGTGGCGGGGGCAGTCCTATGCCAAGAGCACGATGGTCTTCAGTGGTGCAGCAGTTAGCTAAAATCATCTTCGAGACACTGGTGTCAGGGCCGGTGTTCTAGCTGGTAAAATGATCTGCTCCATTTGAGTCACTCCTGCCACCCGGGCCGCAGCCCCAGTGCCAGTTACTCAGGAGATTCTCGGGAGGGGAGGAAAGAGCGAGGAGGCCAGTTTATATAGGCCAGCGAGAAAAGGGACAGGAACAAGAGAGAGAGAAGAGGAAGTAGTGGTAGATAGGTAGCGGAAGCAGTAATAAAGAGTGATGGTGGAAAGTAGGAAGAGTAGTTTAGTGGCAAAAGAGAGAAAAAAAGGGGAGTGAAGCGTGAATGAAGGAAAAAGTAAAGGTAGTAGCAATAGTAGAGTACGGGGGGGGGGGGCTAGGACACAGTAGTAGAAGTGGCGTCAGTCTAAGGACAAGAAAAATGAGCACTGCAGTGCCAGTATTAAACTGCGTGAAATCATACACTGCTAGCTATTTTATTCAGTGGATTGCAAGCTCCTGAAGACGGACTGGCGACAGTCCAAAAGGGCTAGAACCTTATTCATCAATCCCGGAGCTTTGTTGCGCACCTGATTGTGTTTTGTTTGTTGGTTAATTGGATTTAGTACCTAAGTCGGGGTTCGATTTTAGAAAGTGATGGTAGCAAGAATATAACGGATGGACTATTATAAAGTGATGTATTTATACTTGAAGGCTGAGTCCAGCATAACCAACATCTGCCTGCACCTCTCTAGGGAAGGTGACTGAGCGGGAGGCCTGTCCAGGGCAACGACCTACGTGTATAGTTAACAAGGAGTTACGTGAGTAAGGCTTGGCAAGGGACCCCTGCCTATAAATGGCACTAGCACAATATATACTAAGCAAATATTGCTCCACTGACACCTTAAATATTAGCAAGAATCCTCTTCAAAACAATAGACCCCGCCATCACATAGTACTTGTAATACCTGCTGCTACTACCACAACAACTAGTATTACTGCTACTACTACTACCTTCACCGACTATATTATGCTTTGCGCTTCACTCTAATACCTATATATATACCACTCTGTCTTCCTGTATTGTTTGTAATGTTGGACAAAGCTCCTGGAGATCGACACGTTGCCACAATAAAATTATCGCATTAGTTGACACCTATCGACTACATGAGGGTAATAAAGGCTATGTGTAACATGTTCGCCACCAGTTAAGAATACTATAATCCCTAAGGAAGGGTTGAAAGTACACTCACCTTGTATGTTATAAGGTTTGAGAGCCTAGGGGGTAAAACATTCGTCTAGAGTTAAATACAAAGTTATTAAAAAAAAAACCTAGCTAGCAGTAACAGCCTAGTTGATCAGTCCCTGATCCACCGCGAGGCTTGGTCATGGACCGCGCCGCGGGGGCGTTGACCCTCCCAAAACACCTATACTCCAGGGAGGGCCACGCATGTAACTTCACAAAAGCATTGAGAAATACACAACACCTCCCTGGGCATATAACTAGTGATATGTTCCCCTCTCCTGTCCATATATGACGCTACCACCACCTGCTGCCATCTGTTGCACTGGGAAACACCTACTGTTCAGGTGAAGCAATGTGGTGATAAAACATATACACAGTCAAAATATGTATTGAACGGGACCTATCGGCACTGGCGCCGTTATTGATCATTAGGATTAACAAACCATACCACGGGTGCGGTTTGAACCCGCGGTCAGAGAGTCTCAAAACTCCAGTCCGTCATATGGTTTGTTTGCAATCGTGTCTTTACGATTTTGTGAGTTAGGATTAACAAAGTTAAAGAATTTGACACGTGTGCAACATCTGGGTATCTCTATTTGTAGACGTTTCGCTAATGGATGGCGAAACGTCTACAAATAGATACCCAGATGTTGCACGTGTCTTATTCTTCATCTTGTCGGTACTGTATACCATTTATGTACAGGATTAACAAAGCCACTAGTGGCGAAACATCTCCTTCAGTGTCTTGATAGTGCATGTCTTCTCCCCACAATGTGTGGGTACTAGCACACTTGTACTGGTACAGGTGGTACAAGAGAGCAGTAAAGTTTGCAGCTGCTGACCTGTTGTTTACGGCATCAAATATAATCAATAAAAAAGTAATCTCAATTGAGCTTGATCATCTCAGTTGAAAAAAACTAATCACCTCCTTGACATCATTTTATTTTGTCTGCTATCTTCATTATCAAGTAGGACAAACTGTTACACTGTTTCTCGGGTACCTTAGGTACTAGGGTGCTTATGTGATCTCAGTATTTATGTTACATTGAGTCTTAGGTACTGGGGTACTTATGTGACCCCAATACTTATGTTACATCGTTCCTCGGGCATCAGTCTTGGGCAGGGTACACGCTTACTTCATGTACTCACCTATTTGTGGTTGCAAGGATCGATTCAAAGATCCTGGCCCAGCCCCTCCGTTGGTCGCTGTGCAGGACATCCCCACATCCTGTGCAAGAACATCACATACACACACACACACACACACACACACACACACACACACACACACACACACACACACACACACACACACACACACACACACACACACACACACACACACTACGCTCACGGATATTCTCTCACCACTTTATATGTGAATTAATTAAGGAGAGGGAGGGGTCTCATTTTGGATTAATATATTCAGTTGAAGAGAGATGTCAGAATAAAAAAGGAATATGAAAATTCAGAAAGAGAATATTGTATAAAATGTGAGGGGAATCAGTCACCAAGTGAAAGGGGTTCTTTCAGCTATCTAATATAAGATTAGGGAAAAGATAAGCCTATTTAAATGTGGCTCAGGTCAGTTTACTGTTAGTGACAAAAAAAAAACTGGATTATTTTTAACACACATCCTCTTTTTTGACACATGAGAATAAGAGATGCCATCAGATACCCTTTCACTAACTTACAGAACAAGGAACCCAATGGAAATAAGTTACTTTGTCTGACTTTTTTGGTTATGCGAAGTAATTGACACTGTGTACCTGTGCCTAAATAAACTTACTTATAAAGACCCCGATGACACACGCATACTGTGTAAGCAGTCAGTTGTCCTGACAAACCCAACAACATACACACGCACCTAATTGAGTTATCCTGAGTAACTGACCCAGAAGGTTAATCGAGGCATCAGCAGGTAATTTAGGCTTTTCTTGGTTCATTAGACAGGAGTGCTCCCAGATGAGCACTCCTGTCTAGCTGTGCCAATTATTCGCAGTGCTTTCTTCTACAGTCGTTAATAAAGAAGGTAACTAGACCTGGGTAAATGTTTAATGAATGTTAGAGCACTCTTCGAGGAAAGCAGGGAGGGAAATCCTGTTTGCTCTGAGATAGATATCGATTATCATTCCTCTCTAAGTTCCCGTGTCATAGTGTGGAAAAATGATGCAACAAATCATCTTTGTTGGCAGGTTTTCTATAGACATTGAAGGTTACCAAACTTATTGGAAGGTTCCACGGAGTTGAGTTTGGATGAAGAACGGTCGTCAGTCTTTCTTGGTGTAATGACCACCGCATCATCCACATACTCCAGATGCTCCATATACAGATTGGCCAAGACAGCACTGATTGTCAGACCCATGACCATCCCAAACACTGTCTGTACATGGAGTTACTAAAGGTGAAACAAGTAAAGTTAGCACACGTAAATCAGGCAGAGGAAATATGTGGCTGGCAACAGGTCAGTCAGTATTGTCAGTGACTGACAGTAACAACCTTAGTAAATAAAATAGAAAAGTCTCTCTAGATCCTCAGACGTGCCATAGAGGATGTTCCCCAGACTAGCAGGTATCGTATTTTCCTGTATATCAGACGGTCGGGCATATAAGACAATGTTTCCAAGCAGTTATAACCTAACGCTAGTAAACAACTTCTAAAGCGTATCTCAAAGCCTACCCTTGACCTTGAGCATATAAAACACAAGGTGACTTTTCAGACTTTTTGTGGAAAAAAAGGCGCTCCTTATATGCCGGAAAATACAGTACATGTATATACAGAGTACGAAAAATCTACACACTAGGTATACCCATGCGCTCTATTACATCAGGCATGAGCAGCGTCCCCCACCAAGCCAGTTGTCACGTTAGTCAACCATTTATCCAGGCTCTTGGCATGATTAGTCAAGCCTGTCTCAAAGATCCGGGGACCTCATACCTCATTTTACATAATAAAAAAGCTCGCTAGTTTTAATGGTACTTTTTTTTTATTATTCAGAGGTTACCAAAGCACAAGTCAGCGTCCTGCTCTGCAAGACTGGTCAGAACAATATGGATCTCCCGTCACCGGTCGCAGATTTATTGGTTACAGTGGCTGCATTATATATCTAATACTACATGCTTGCACTAGCCTAGCGACAACTAGGTTGAACATCGTGAACAAACTCTAGTTCACTTGTACTAAGCAGCACCACTGAACGTAGGTTGATCCAAGATAAGTTGGGTATGGCTGAGCTGCATTAGATCACAGTAATTTATCAGAAAGGTCAGGTCAACAAGCAGAATAGATATGTGCCCAGGGAAAAAAGTCACAGAAAATAAGTTACAATTGTTGCTAGGAAAAAAAGTCCCTGGAAAAGAAGTCACATTAGGTTAAGTTTTGACTTTTTTTTCCCCCGAATCCATACCGTCAGGAGTAACTCATACTTGAGTTTTTGACCGTTCGTGAGGGTTTTGACCGTTTGCGTGACGTGTCACGATGCGTTATGCGTCGCCAGATTTAAGACAACCGGTTTTTTAATAGTTGGTTAATTATACTTAAATATATATCACTGCACGTTAACGTAAACAGAAGAATGAGACACTCCAACGAAAATAAATAAATATAATTTTTTTTCCGTTATGGTAGCAAAGGAAACAACTGTCGACTGTTATGGCGGAGCTCAGCCTATCCGTCTGCCCGGTTGGTAAGCCTGCACGAGAATGTGGTAGGGGGTTATGGCCTAGGTGCGTGGTTCAAACATGGGGGTGTGTGACTTGAACCTTGGACAGGGAGCCTGCCTATAAATGTTGCTAGACATATACGTATACTACTCAAGTAATAATGTTGACATTTCGAGCGCGCAGAAATGCACGTAGGGCAACTTGTGTTGACTTGACTGTCCTACTTGGAGAACAGGTTGGCAGTACACTTGTTATTCTCTGCATGTATGTAAGCGACCGAGACCTGTGATTAGTATACATAATATCAGAGTGCATCGAGCACCCAAAGCTAAATAATAATCTCGGTTAGAGTTCCATTTACGAGCAGCAAGTTCTGAGAGAGAAAGTTGCACTGCAGTGTTGTGAGACATTAATGAAAGTTAATGTTAATTTTATGTAGTGTTCCTACTTGACACGGGAGTGAGAGGACGAGCTGCCTGCTTGCTGCTAAACCGATAGGGAATTAATTTGTGTTTGGAATACAGTACTATAATGCTTCAGGGTTTGGTCTTATAGACACTACCACCACGTTAATTATAGCGACATTGTCTTGATCTCTACAATTGTTATAAGATAAGATAAGATAAGATTTCGTTCGGATTTTTAACCCCGGAGGGTTAGCCACCCAGGATAACCCAAGAAAGTCAGTGCGTCATCGAGGTCTGTCTAACTTATTTCCATTGGGGTCCTTAATTAATCTTGTCCCCCAGGATGCGACCCACACCAGTCGACTAACACCCAGGTACCTATTTGCTGCTAGGTGAACAGGACAACAGGTGTAAGGAAATGTGTCAAATGTTTCCACCCGCCGGGAATCGAACCCGGGCCCTCCGTGTGTGAAGCGGAAGCTTTAGCCACCAGACCACCGGGCCACACACTATTATACTATTTGTTATTTATTATTATTCATGTGCAGGCCTTAAGTTCTTATGTGTCATAAAGCCTCTGGGAAATAGGAGGTAATCAGCTTTAATCCAAAGGTTAGGATGCCTCCACTTCCTTGAACCAAGAACCCTTGAACAGCATCAAAAAACTCACCTTATGTGAATTTTCCTTCTCTTGGGATAAACTCTTTTAAATTTGTGTTGTGGGGATTTTGTACATTTTTCTTTTCCTTGTTCATGTTGACGTCTTGATTCTTGCAGTTGGGAGATAACTGCATGACCCCTCCGGGTTTAGTTCTCCATGAATTTAAAAGTTTACAGCTGTGAAGGTAAACTAAATTGAGAATAAACTAAGTCACAATGTGGTGACTGGAACAGTTCACCCGCCCTTAGGAGCCTTAGGACCACGTTTCAGTCCGCCTTAGTCGAAACGTCGTCCTTAGGTTCCTTTCCTAAGTGCTGGTTTATGATGGATAAACCAAAATGAAAGAGAACACGAGTAAGGGAGCTACATACGAATGCATACACTTGAAACATTTTTATTGAAACACCCGTATTGACACATTGTGTTTGACGTCATCAAGGTCCAGTAACCGAAACGTTTTCAGTGTAGGTGTCCTTCATGTCCGTTTCCGTCAAGTTGTGGAGAGATGCCACACGTATAACAGGTAAAGTTCTAAACAGCGACGTCAACACCAGGGAAATCCCGGCTTGGGCAATTCAACAACATTATGGTGAGGAATGATACACCACATTCCTCCGCTCAACCTGGCCAATCCTTCCCTCCTCACAACACAGGATGTAAACACTTGGGGGTGTTTTCAGCGAATATGTGCTGAGAGTTTCTTTTTATCCACATTTTAGGGATTGAAGTATTCTTGTCTGGTGCAGCCTTAATGACTAGTGTAGTCGATAGGCTTCAGCCCCTTAAACTAGTCAACGAACGTCATAACACTCCAGCTTGTATGAACTGATACTTAAGCATATATGAACAAAGATTCACGCGTTTATGAATTGTTTACAAATATTACGTCAGTGGAGACAGCGTCTCGCATTATTAAAATGTAAGTGTTAATGTAAATAACTCAGTCTAATTTATTCCTATTGTATCTTCTTTTCTTGTAACTGATTTACTCACAGTTGAGTTACTTTGCTGTTTTAGATTTTAAGGTTATAATCGTGATTGATTTCTACTGTAATTTACTGCTGGGCTTTAAATAATAAAATATTTCAAGGGCCCTAATGGAAATAAGTCACTTTGACTTTTTGGGGGGGTTATCGTAGGTAATTTACACATATGTTAAACTGTGTATGATAATTGTACTTATGTGGACCTGTACTTAAATAAATTTCTTTATGTGTCAGTCAAGTACACCGAGAAGAGCCACACATCCCGTTTTGTTGTTCACATCCGCTTGCTCTCTGGGTTCTCGCCGACCTTATGAGCACTAGTAGTGTTTGAAACACTGCACAGGACTTCAGCATGAGTAATGGAGGAGTGTTAACATGTTCACTCAGGGAGTGAGGGAGGCACTGGCTCTACCGGTGTTTCTGGGACTCCCCTGAATTTAAGACTTCTGCTCTGGCCTTGGTAGAGTGTGGACTTGTGAGACACATGTGCAGCAGTATGGAATCGTTATTGACGAGAAATTTCGCCTGCCCAGCAGGCTTCTTCACTTGAAATACAGAAGAGACAACAGAAGTGATCAACTCGTATCTGCATCTCCATACCTACTGTCACTTCTGTATCTCGACTGAAGAAGCCTGCTGAGCAGGCTAAACGTAACGTTTGTAAAGACAGCAAACTGTTGCACATGTGTCTTACTCTTCTACTTATCGATATTTCATACTACTAAAATATTAAGAGTGAAGTCCAGTGAAAATTCGAGGACCCCAATGGAAATAAGTCACTGACTTTTTTGGGGGTTATCCTAGATAATTTACACTACATGATAATTATACTTATTTGTAACTGTGCCTAAATAAACTTAATTAAGCTCTCGTTCTATCCCTGCCTTGAGCATAAGTGATGAATTTTCACAGTTTTCTTCTGGGACATTCGTTCTCGTCATCACCCTTCTGTAATATTGGTCGGGGCGCCATTCCTTAATTCCTAGGCTTGGGAAAAGCCTGTTGTAGTTGACACAGGCGCTGTATAATTCCTCCGGGCTTAGCGCTCCCCCATGATAATAATAATAATGACTCGAGCGTCTGTACTCATCTATTTGAGATTGTAAGGATCGAGTCTCAGATCCTGGCCCTTCCCCTTAACTTGCCACTCTTCAGATTCACTCCTCCTTAGCCTCGTGGACTCTATCATACTTGCTCTTACAACTATGTATGGAGTCTACCACCATCACTTCCCACCAAGATCACTCCACTTCCCGACCAGTCTTGAGACTGAAGAAGTACTTCCAAACATCCCTGTTGCTCATCTGTGACTAACTTCCAGAGTTCCTCTTTCTCCAGTCAACGTTTCTAGCCTCTCAAATAGCATATCCTTGTCTACCTTATCAATACTCCCAAGTATTTTGTATATTATTATGTCCCCTCCTGTGTGTATGTACTCACCTAGTTGTGGTTGCAGGGGTCGAGTTATAGCTCCTGGCCCCGCCTCTTCACTGCCCCACTGTGTGTGTGTGTGTGTGTGTGTGTGTGTGTGTGTGTGTGTGTGTGTGTGTGTGTGAAGCTCTTGTTTTTGGTTCCGGAGGAAACTTGGTATCCTTTATAATTCCCGCCAAGATTTGGATAGCATATTTTTTCCCTGGCTCCCGGGAGGCAGGACTCAATAAGGCGTAAGCCACAGCCATTACCGGTCGTCTCTACATCGAAAGTTGTATATTTCTCTGTGTATAGTACATATTCCGACAGTGTTCAGTTGCGTCATTTGAGCGGCTAGTTTATTATGTAGCCACAGCTCAGCCTATGAGTGGTAGCACAAAAAGCAGCATTACAGAAGTCACAGTGCGTCTTCATCAGACACCTCTGACCACTGCTACATCACTAAAACGAAATATTAGTAATTTTTTATATTACAATTACTTCATGTAGCTAATGTACACAGTACAGTATGAAATACAGTTTAAAAAAAATTGACTCTCACTACCACATAAGAACAAACATTGGTCATAATTGGGTTGCATTCTCCTCGATAAAATAATTTTCTTTCATTTAGTAGACACAAAATATGGATGGAAGCTTAAGATTTTAGATATCTTATCATTAACAGTGAAGTGTTGTGCCAAGGCCTGTAAGGTTTGCAAAATGGGAAGTGTTTCTGAAGGTTTGGACACTTTAAGATATAAATACTGTTTGAGCTTATGGTCCTCTGTCGATACACTTTGCATTTGGTGTCATAGGCATCTCTATACAAACCATACTGTCAGTGATACTTATAACCTAGCCTTAGTTTAACAGCAACAACAGTACTGCCAGAGATACTTATAACCTAGCCTTAGTTTAACAGCAACAACAGTACTGCCAGAGATACTTATAACCTAGCCTTAGTTTAACAGCAACAACAGTACTGCCAGAGATACTTATAACCTAGCCTTAGTTTAACAGCAACAACAGTACTGCCAGAGATACTTATAACCTAGCCTTAGTTTAACAGCAACAACAGTACTGCCAGAGATACTTATAACCTAGCCTTAGTTTAACAGCAACAACAGTACTGCCAGAGATACTTATAACCTAGCCTTAGTTTAACAGCAACAACAGTACTGCCAGAGATACTTATAACCTAGCCTTAGTTTAACAGCAACAACAGTACTGCCAGATACTTATAACCTAGCCTTAGTTTAACAGTAACAACAGTACTGCCAGAGATACTTATAACCTAGCCTTAGTTTAACAGCAACAACAGTACTGTCAGAGATACTTATAACCTAGCCTTAGTTTAACAGCAACAACAGTACTGCCAGAGATACTTATAACCTAGCCTTAGTTTAACAGCAACAACAGTACTGCCAGATACTTATAACCTAGCCTTAGTTTAACAGCAACAACAGTACTGCCAGAGATACTTATAACCTAGCCTTAGTTTAACAGTAACACCAGTACTGTCAGTGATACTTGTAACCTAGCCTTAGTTTAACAGTACTGTCAGTGATACTTGTAACCTAGCCTTAGTTTAACAGTACTGTCAGTGATACTTATAACCTAGCCTTAGTTTAACAGCAACAACAGTACTGCCAGAGATACTTATAACCTAGTCTTAGTCTAACAGTACTGCCAGAGATACTTATAACCTAGCCTTAGTTTAACAGTAACACCAGTACTGTCAGTGATACTTGTAACCTAGCCTTAGTTTAACAGTACTGTCAGTGATACTTATAACCTAGCCTTAGTTTAACAGCAACAACAGTACTGCCAGAGATACTTATAACCTAGTCTTAGTCTAACAGTACTGCCAGAGATACTTATAACCTAGCCTTAGTTTAACAGTAACACCAGTACTGTCAGTGATACTTGTAACCTAGCCTTAGTTTAACAGTACTGCCAGAGATACTTATAACCTAGCCTTAGTTTAACAGCAACAACAGTATTGCCAAAGATACTTATATATAGCCTAGCCTTAGTCTAGCAGTAACAAAATCTTGCAAGCACCATGTATTTTTGTATTTAACAAGCTTGGACACACTCAAATGGTGCTGGTACTCTTTTCTATGATACATTATGACAACATTATCAAAGTATGAACAGTAAAAACGTAATAAATATTTGTAACAATCCACAGGTTCCTTGGATATTCGAACTGAGGTCTGTTCAAATCTCTAGGAAACCTGTGGATAAACTTGTGTTTACCTCACTGTCATACTTCACATTATTGGTTAACTTAGTCTGTAGCATAGCTACACTGGGGGAATAATAGCTAGATATATATTTTTCAGCCATATTCCATCAAAGAGGATGTGTTTCGTGCGCATAATAATGAAATAGTGAAAGACTTCGGTAGTGTGATGAGAACATTATCAAGCATTCCTCTGTGGAATTATTAGCTACGACAGATTGATACAGTATAGTACTTTATTATTGTCACTGCTCCTTCAACAGTGTGGTTAGTGTCACTGCTCCTTCAACAGTGTGGTTAGTGTCACTGCTCCTTCAACAGTGTGGTTAGTGTCACTGCTCCTTCAACAGTCAAGGAATTACAGAAAGTACAAAGGTTTGCAACAAGGCTAGTTCCGCAGCTCAGGGAAATGTCCTACGAAGAAAGGTTGAGGGAAATCGGACTGACGACACTGGAGGACAGGAGGGTCAGGGGAGACATGATAATGACATACAAAATACTGCATGGAATACATCAGGTGGACAGAAACAGGATGTTCCAGAAAGGGCCACAGAAACAAAGGGACACAATTGGAAGCTGAAGACTCAGACGAGTCACAGGGATGCTAGGAAGTATTTCTTCAGTCACAGAGTCGTCAGGAAGTGGAATAGCCTAGGAAGTGATGTAGTGGAGGCAGGAACCATACATAGCTTTAAGACGAGGTATGACAAATCTCAGGAAGCAGAGAGAGAGAGAGAGAGAGAGGACCTAGTAGCGATCAGTGAAGAGGCGGGGCCAGGAGCTGAGTCTCGACCCCTGCAACCACAATTAGGTGAGTGTGGTTAGTGTCACTGCTTCTTCAACAGTGTGGCTAGTGTCACTGCTTCTTCAACAGTGTGGTTAGTGTCACTGCTCCTTCAACAGTGTGGTTAGTGTCACTGCTCCTTCAACAGTGTGGTTAGTGTCACTGCTCCTTCAACAGTGTGGTTAGTGTCACTGCTCCTTCAACAGTGTGGGTAGTGTCACTGCTCCTTCAACAGTGTGGTTAGTGTCACTGCTCCTTCAACAGTGTAGTTAATATTAGTGCCACTGACTACTTTCCAAATATTTTCCATCTAACTTGTTTTTTCCTGTTCCAATTTGTCTCCAGTTTATTGTTGAATCAACTTTTTGTTAGCACTGTAGCGGAGACGTGCGTCACTGGTAACTGGTCAGTGTAAGATTCTTTAAAAAGCTGTGTTCTGCGGTTAAGCTGGTTTTACTGCGGTCTTTGACCAGAGACGTTACTTGTTTGTTGAAAATCTTGGAGCTGAAGCATGTGCTCTGATATGAATCTCTTATCTCAGATATCGTTAAGTGTGTCTAATTTTCGATAAGGCCTCCTGGGCTGACATTAATCAGGTTATATTTTCTGTATCTGGTTGGGGGGGGGGGATGAGTGGGTGAAATTGGGGTAAAGGCTCACGAAAGTTGTTTTCATTGGGAGAGTTTGAGGGAAGACAGGAGGAAGATCAAGTTGGCATTAACATATTTCCTCTTTGGACTCGCTTGTCTCAGCTCCTAGTTACCTTGTCTGACTTTTTGGGTTATCCTGGATAACCCAGATAATTAGGCATCTGTGCCTAAATAAACTTACTAGCTGGGCTCACACGACAGACTTCTCTTGTTTCATCTCCTTTAATGAGAGTCGGGCGCCGCGAGACCATGCGCACTGATGTCAATATAAACTTAAAATTGCAAAATTGTTTGACCTGTTAATCCAGACACCTTATAGGAGCGAAGAAAAAAATAGCTATCAGTAATCCCCGATGTAACAGTTAAGGATGTTTACACTAACACCAGCCAGGAGTTAACCATGGCTGTCTCATCGTATTTTCCGCAACGTTGTTATCTTCATATTCCTTCACACTCGCCACTCAAGCTATGTTGTATCTAGGTCATGGTGGAACTGGTTTAGTGATACCCACAGGTTGTACGTAAAAAAAGGAAGCATTGATCAAGGCATTTATTAATGATAAAGGTTCTAATGCTCTGATTGATGCAAAGGTGTGTACCTACGGTCTAGGTTACTTAGAGAAAGTTCTCAGCCAGACATGGAACAACTTCCAGCAAAACCATGACGAATTTATAATTATAACCTTAATTTTTAAAGGGGTGGACCGGTAAGCCAGCGGAAGGCCGCCTCGGTCATATGACCAAAAGCTCCAGTGGCGGGTTATTTGACTAAGACCCGCGTCAGGAAACACTTGTCCTGTTTCCTGACGAATCTTACCTAACCTAATCTTCCCGCGAAACCATTACCCTCTGCACTGCTTTCTAATCCATATTTTTTTTTTCACTAAGGAGTAACTGATGTTAATGTATTTGTAGATTTATTTTTTAGCGGTAAGATGGAAGAGAGGTGAGGTAGTGCAGCAGGTGTATTATAGAGCACGTTAACCTTAGTGTATTGTGGCACAGGTAGTAAATGGCTTTGGTCATGGGTGCTGCTACCACCAACAGCCTCGTTGACCAGGCAGTCATCAGAGAATCGAACCCTCCATACCTGTCACAGAATTTGGTCAATATAGCTAACATAGTGTCAAGACTTTGGTAAATACTGCTGACTTAGTGTCAAGAACTTGGTGAGCACTGATGTATTATGCTATCTTGTAACCCATGGGTTAATAGCGATGGCTTATACTTAGCTTATAACCCATACACAGTATCCAGTCTCCGAGACAGTATACAATAAAGGCACAGGTGTGGCCATACCTTAATCTGACCAATTATTATGCCCTGGTTGGGAAAGGAAGCTTGTTGAGTGAATATTGCTGAAGCAACACCCTTGCCCAACACATATTTGAGTGTTCTGCCGCCACCACAATACATGCAACCTCACTTATGTGTCCTCAGTATGTAGATAACCACAGCATATGACATCTTTATGAAATTACATCTGTACTAGATAGAACCTTGTTGATTTTCTCTAGAGCCTCAGAGTATGTGTTTTATTACATTGTTATTATTATTATTATTATTATTATTATTATTATTATTATTATTATTATTATTATTATTATTATTATTGATGCTGGTGGTGGTGCTTGGTGTTGACACTGAGGGTGCTTGATGGTGAAGACTTGGGTAGACTTGGTCATCACGACCATACTGATGTGTCATGTATCCATCCCAGGTGATAGTAACTCCAGCTCTGCTGGAAGGAAAGCTTCGAAAGTGTCGTAGCTGATGAAGCCTTGCTAGAACACTTGATAATATCCTGATTGTCCCGCTGAAGTCACCTAGCTCAGGATAACATATTTCTACACTGTGTATGTGACCCATCCTGCGTGATGGAATACTACAGAATACGTAGCTAGCTTTGGGTCCCACTGGGTGACTATAATATAGGGTAGCAGCACACTGCTGATATATCAAGTTTTCTTTAATTAAAGAAGTAACATGCTTTGAGACTCCTCAAGAAGAAAACGCTGGAATTTTCCCTGACGTTCATTGATTCTTTTCCCCCCGAAGAAATGAGTCACCAACGTCGATAGAGATTCTCTCTCTCTCTCTCTCTCTCTCTCTCTCTCTCTCTCTCTCTCTCTCTCTCTCTCTCTCTCTCTCTCTCTCTCTCTCTCTCTCTCTCTCTCTCTCATAAGACGTACGTTACATACTCATGTAAATCATCTCAGCACCTTTGTTGCTTCGGTGTCACGCTGAAGGACTTTGGCGCATCACAGAAGTTTCAATCTGAGGGACGGGAGAGATAAGAGAGGGAGGGGGGGCTGTCATAAGATAAAACACGAGTATCTGGAACAAGAGCTATCCCAGTGCTGCCAGTGGGACAGTGTTGTGAGCAAGCGCTCAGTGAGGTAGGTCCTGTTACCCGGGTACTTGTGTTGGAATGTAGCCATCACTGCTGTCAGCGCTGTTGTATATGTATCTGATCATGGTAGGTCATGTTACCCGTGTTTTAATGTAGCTATCACTGCTGTCAGCACTGTTGTACATGTATCTGATCATGGTAGGTTATGTTACCTGTGTACCAGTGTTCTAATGTAGCCATCGCTGCAACCCCCATACCGTTATGAATATATTTTAGTGTCAGTGGAAGGTCCTCCTTCCTGCCTTGTGTGGTAATGTAGTTTCTTAAAGCAGTGATCACCGCATTCATCGCTGTTGTTAATTTATTTCTGTACCCCAGAGGGAAGATAAATCAATCATAGGTTAATTATCACACATTACCCAGTGTGATCATCATCATCATCTGCAGCACCAACACTCACCCCTGACACTCCACCAACATACATTATAGTGTGTCATCTCCAGCAGTGTTTGGCCGAGACTTGATCTTTTTCCTGTTCGTCTCTGCCTTGTTCTCTCCCACTCCTCAGCTGGTTGATTAATGAGGTTTAAAGCTTATCAACTACACTTAGGCCGCATGTCACTTGTTCAACAATAATCCAGAATACAGTGGTCCCTCACTTTTCGTAGTTCTTGGCAATCGTAAATTTCGCCAATCATAGGGGTATTTTCGTATAAACATGGACTCGCTTTTCATAGGTTGACTCGCAAATAGTTCGTCCGGGACGCGTACGCACGGTGTGAGCCGCGTACGCACGGTGTGAGCCGGGGAGGCCTCCCTACCCAGCCAGTCTGGCATTGTTTACCAGTGAGTGAAGGCCCCCTCATGTGCTCCTACGAAATATTTCATAATATTCCACTCATTTTAGTGCTTGCAAGTACTAAATAAGCTACCATGGCTCCAAAGAAAGCTCCTAGTGCCAAGCCTGTGGTAAAGAAGGTGAGAAATATGTACAGTGACAAAGTCTTGGGCCATTTTAGGGAAGTGTTAAAGAGATGACAGAAACAGAGCTCTCTCCACAGTTACTTTGTGAGACAGGACTAGAGTGACTCTCAAGGTGGTCCTAATGGCATTAAGAAACAGAGAAGAGAAGCAATTGGTACCTGAGGTGTTGCTGGAAGGGAATTCCCCTTATAAACTGTAAACAATCCACTCTCTCTCCTCCTCCAGTCTCCCATACACTAAGAAGAATCTCCAATAAAGGTAAGTGTTATGCTGTTAATGTTTCATTCATCATTTCCCATTGTATTGTTTATGTACTACATGTATATTTCATGTAAAAATATTTTTTATTTTAATACTTCTGGGTGACAGAAACGGATTAATTGTATTTACATTATTTCTTATGGGGAAAATTGATTCGCAAATCGTAAATTTCGTTTATAGTAGCTCCTCCAGGAACGGATTAATTACGAAAAACGAGGGACCACTGTATATGAGTCTCGGAAGTAGGGATGTCATGGCTCGTGGTGTTGCATCCACCTTTAAAATACGTTGCTATTTCTACAAGACTCAAGAAATCGTAGACCCGTTGTGTTAGCCATAGAGTCTAGACCAGCTAGCCACAATAAGAGACAATTTAAGATTCTATGACCGCGGGTTCAATCCTGGCCGGGGGTATGGTCTATTTCTACAAGTATCTACCTTCAGAGACCTACTTCCAAAGACCCACTTTCAGAGACCTACTTCCAAAGACCCACTTTGAGAGGCCCACTTTCAAAGACCTACTTTTAGAGATCTGTACTGCCACCCAGGCAGTGCCTGTCTTCTTTCTAAGCCCTTCCAGCTTTGGTGTTGGTGAAGGGCTCGTGATTAAAGAATTAAAGCAACACTCTTCTGATAATGAGACCTAATTGGCTTTCATTTTCCAGACGCAATATGACCCTTATGGCTTTAGCGCCTCCTCGTGAATAAAGTATTTGTTTTCCTAGGTATTTGGGCAGGATGGCGAGTGATCGTTATTACCTCAGGATAACATACTTATACGGTGGGGGTATATGTGGTAAACTTATATGTCACCAAATAGAACGAAAGGAACACATAAAAGACTTATCAGCTGACCTTTGTTTTAAAGACCATAACAAGACAAAGATCACGACAGCCAGGAGGATCACGGGGTGGGTATTGACAACTTTCATAACAAGGAAAAAATGCCACTGGTGACACACTTCAAATCGCTAGTGTTCCCTCATTTAAAATATTGCTCAGTGTTGACGGCCCCGTTCAAAGCAGGAGAAATATCAGAGCTGGAACAAATACAGAGATCGTTTATGGCTCACATTGAACCAGTAAAGCACCTAAATTACTGAGAACGCCTTCAAGTCTTGAACAGGTACTCATTGGAGCGGAGGAGAGATACGTGATAATATATACCTGGAAAGTACTCGAGGGCTTGGTCCCAAATCTGCACACTGCCATAACAAAACATACTGGAGTGAGAGATATGGGAGGAAGTGCAAAATAAACCCAGTGAGGAGCAGAGGTGCGATGGGAACAATAAGGGAACACTGTATCAATATCCGGGGTCCCAGACTATTCAACATCTTACCAGAAGATATTAGAAACACGGCTGGAACCAGTGTAGAAGCCTTCAAGAGGAAACTGGACAAGTATCTTCACCAGATGCCAAATCAGCCAGGCTGTGATGGATATGTGGGGCAGCGGACCTCCAGCAGCAACAGCCTGGTTGACCAGGCAAGCACCAGACGAGCCTGGCCCATGGCCGGGCTCCGAGAATAGTGAAACTCGAAACTTTTCAAAGGTATATCAAAGGTAAATTATAATCTGCTGAAGAGGGCCTTAATGTAAGGCACAGATATAGAGCCTTCATACGTTTTATTATATCCATGTTTGGTAGTTTGTGCCAGTTTTGTGTTGGAAATCTAGAGAAATTAACGTTAAGATGACATAATTAACTTATACTAACCCAGAGGAGGAAGGAGAGATGTGTTGTAACAGCAGCTGTGATTGGTCAGCAGGTATAGCCATGATTGTTTAGACAGCAGCTGAGTGATTGGTCAGCCCACACCGTGACACCCTGGGTGCTGACAACCAGTGACAACAGCTCACACTGTGACACCCTGGGTGGTGACAGCCAGTGACAGCAGCCGACAGTGACACTGGGTGGTGACAACCAGTGACAGCAGCCCACACTGTGACACTGAGTGGTGACAACCAGTGACAGCAGCCCACACTGACACTGGGTGGTGACAACCAGTGACAGCAGCCTACACTGTGACACTGGGTGGTGACAGCAGCCCACACTGTGACACTGGGTGGTGACAGCCAGTGACAGCAGCCCACACTGTGATACTTGGTGGTGACAACCAGTGACAGCAGCCCACACTGTGATACTGGGTGGTGAAAACCAGTGACAGCAGCCCACACTGTGACACTGAGTGGTGACAACCAGTGACAGCAGCCTACACTGTGACACTGGGTGGTGACAGCAGCCCACACTGTGACACTGGGTGGTGACAGCCAGTGACAGCAGCCCACACTGTGATACTGGGTGGTGACAACCAGTGACAGCAGCCCACACTGTGATACTGGGTGGTGACAACCAGTGACAGCAGCCCACACTGTGACACTGAGTGGTGACAACCAGTGACAGCAGCCCACACTGTGATACTGGGTGGTGACAACCAGTGACAGCAGCCCACACTGTGACACTGGGTGGTGACAACCAGTGACAGCAGCCCACACTGTGATACTGGGTGGTGACAGCCAGTGACAGCAGCCCACACTGTGATACTGGGTGGTGACAGCCAGTGACAGCAGCCCACACTGTGATACTGGGTGGTGACAACCAGTGACAGCAGCCCACACTGTGATACTGGGTGGTGACAACCAGTGACAGCAGCCCACACTGTGACAATGGATGGTGACAGTGTAATTAGATTTACGCCTCGCCTTGATACGGGAATCGAACCCACAAGCTTTCGGTTGTAAGATGAGCTGATGTGGGACGCGAAACGTGAGAAGGTCCCTGGTTGGCAGCAATGTCAGGGAGGTTACAGCTCTGCCGCCAGCAACAAGCAGTTAACTGCCCCAGGCTCCCACAACTTGTTTGATTCTCATGTTACCACAACGTTATATATACTGAGTGGTGCATCAGTGTATATACACCGAGAAGTGTGCATCTCTCATTGTATATACACAGAGAGGTATCTCAGTGTATATACACAGAGAGGTATCTCAATATATATACACAGAGGTATCTCAGTGTATATACACTTGGAGGTGTGTTTCTCATCGTATATACACTCGAGGATGTTTATCTTCAGTTTAATACACTGAGAGATGTTACCTCGGTGTATATACAGTGTAATTTAATCCGTATTTTAGGTATTAAAGTATCCTTGACTGGTGGTGGACAGGTGACATGAAGCGTGTAGTGGATAGTCTTTAAACCTAATAAATCAACCAACCCACTGGTGTTGCAAGATGCACGCTAACAAAATTAACTCCCACGTGTTTACAGTAATGACTAAGGTGCAGAGGGCGTAGCATATTGTGACAGTGTGAAGTACACAGAGATGGGTACCCCAGCTGGTGGTGGGGAAGGGGTGGCAGGTATTGAAAAAGGGGGGAGGAAGATGGTGAGGTGATGGGAAAGGGGGAGACGACGGTGGTGGGGTGAAAGGGGAGAGTGACTCAGCTTCTTGACAACAAGCGAGAAAGGTTGGGTGGGGAAGCCCTGCAGTGGTGGTGGCGGTGGCGGCGGCGTCGGCGGTGGTAGCGGTGGCGACGGTGGTAGTGGTGGAGGCGGTGGCGACGGTGGTAGTGGTGGCGGCGGAGGCGGCGACGGCGGCGGCGGTGGTGGCGACGGCGGCGGCGGCGGCGGTGGTGGCGGCGGCGGCGGCGGCGGCGGTGGCGGCGGCGGCGGCGGTGGCGACGGTGGCGGCGGCGGCGGCGGCGGCAACGGTGATGGCGGTGGTTTTTGATAATCTGGATTCTTAGTAACCCAGGAAAATCGGAGAAAGCCAGTCAGTGTGGGTTGCCTCAATTATGGTTCTTTCGATTCCTCTTTTCCAGGAAGCAACTCATAAGTCTGCTAGCACCCAGGTACCTATTTACTGCTGGGTGTTCAAGGGTAGCAGGTATCAATAAATAAATAAAAGAAACTATGCCTAGCGTCTGCACCCATCCAAGGATAGAATCAGAGTCTTCTGTGAGCCGAAAGGACTATCACTGAACCAAGAGTCCCTTCAGGATGAGCTAGTCTGAGTCTTAACCCGCGAAATCGTAATAACACTATTGCAAACAAACCACGGAACGGGTGAGGTTGGAACCCAGGGCGAGCGAGTCGTAAAACTGGAGGCCAGTGCGTAAGCCGTTCCGTGGTGAGTCTGGCTCTCTAATGTTTATAAACATTGATCTTTTTAAAAGTACATAAAAAACACGTGCCCTTTTATTCGAATACAGTTGCAATGTTTATATAACACCTGCAACTCCAAGGTGGCAGCAGTTGATAGATGGTGTAATTTTTAATAAAAGTGAAAGTGTAATATAGCGTAAACGGTGATAAAGTGGCTGGCTTGAGTAGTTTCTTTAAGATACTGAAACTTGTGTTTTAACAAAGTGCTGCAGATGTAAGGTGAGGCAGGTAATGTGAGTCAGCGGCATCATTGCTCCCTGGTGTGCTGGAGGCCACACGCCGCCAGTGTCTGTGGCTGCATCATTGCTCCCTGGTGTGCTGGAGGCCACACGCCGCCAGTGTCTGTGGCTGCATCATTGCTCCCTGGTGTGCTGGAGGCCACACGCCGCCAGTGTCTGTGGCTGCATCATTGCTCCCTGGTGTGCTGGAGGCCACACGCCGCCAGTGTCTGTGGCTGCATCATTGCTCCCTGGTGTGCTGGAGGCCACACGCCGCCAGTGTCTGTGGCTGCATCATTGCTCCCTGGTGTGCTGGAGGCCACACGCCGCCAGTGTCTGTGGCTGCATCATTGCTCCCTGGTGTGCTGGAGGCCACACGCCGCCAGTGTCTGTGGCTGCATCATTGCTCCCTGGTGTGCTGGAGGCCACACGCCGCCAGTGTCTGTGGCTGCATCATTGCTCCCTGGTGTGCTGGAGGCCACACGCCGCCAGTGTCTGTGGCTGCATCATTGCTCCCTGGTGTGCTGGAGGCCACACGCCGCCAGTGTCTGTGGCTGCATCATTGCTCCCTGGTGTGCTGGAGGCCACACGCCGCCAGTGTCTGTGGCTGCATCATTGCTCCCTGGTGTGCTGGAGGCCACACGCCGCCAGTGTCTGTGGCTGCATCATTGCTCCCTGGTGTGCTGGAGGCCACACGCCGCCAGTGTCTGTGGCTGGCATCATTGCTCCCTGGTGTGCTGGAGGCCACACGCCGCCAGTGTCTGTGGCTGCATCATTGCTCCCTGGTGTGCTGGAGGCCACACGCCGCCAGTGTCTGTGGCTGCATCATTGCTCCCTGGTGTGCTGGAGGCCACACGCCGCCAGTGTCTGTGGCTGCATCATTGCTCCCTGGTGTGCTGGAGGCCACACGCCGCCAGTGTCTGTGGCTGCATCATTGCTCCCTGGTGTGCTGGAGGCCACACGCCGCCAGTGTCTGTGGCTGCATCATTGCTCCCTGGTGTGCTGGAGGCCACACGCCGCCAGTGTCTGTGGCTGCATCATTGCTCCCTGGTGTGCTGTAGGCCACTCGCCGCCAGTGTCTGTGGCTGCATCATTGCTCCCTGGTGTGCTGGAGGCCACTCGCCGCCAGTGGCTGTGGCTGCATCATTGCTCCCTGGTGTGCTGGAGGCCACACGCCGCCAGTGTCTGTAGCTGCATCATTGCTCCCTGGTGTGCTGGAGGCCACACGCCGCCAGTGTCTGTGGCTGCATCAGTACTCCCTGGTGTGCTGGAGGCCACTCGCCGCCAGTGTCTGTGGCTGCATCATTGCTCCCTGGTGTGCTGGAGGCCACACGCCGCCAGTGTCTGTGGCTGCATCATTGCTCCCTGGTGTGCTGGAGGCCACTCGCCGCCAGTGTCTGTGGCTGCATCATTGCTCCCTGGTGTGCTGGAGGCCACACGCCGCCAGTGTCTGTGGCTGCATCATTGCTCCCTGGTGTGCTGGAGGCCACACGCCGCCAGTGTCTGTGGCTGCATCATTACTCCCTGGTGTGCTGGAGGCCCCTCGCCGCCAGTGTCTGTGGCTGCATCATTGCTCCCTGGTGTGCTGGAGGCCACACGCCGCCAGTGTCTGTAGCTGCATCATTGCTCCCTGGTGTGCTGGAGGCCACACGCCGCCAGTGTCTGTGGCGGCATCATTGCTCCCTGGTGTGCTGGAGGCCACACGCCGCCAGTGTCTGTGGCTGCATCATTGCTCCCTGGTGTGCTGGAGGCCACACGCCGCCAGTGTCTGTAGCTGCATCATTGCTCCCTGGTGTGCTGGAGACCACCCGCCGCCAGTGTCTGTAGCTGCTTCATTGCTCCCTGGTGTGCTGGAGGCCACACGCCGCCAGTGTCTGTTTCGGCATCATTGCTCCCTGGTGTGCTGGAGGCCACACGCCGCCAGTGTCTGTGGCTGCATCATTGCTCCCTGGTGTGCTGGAGGCCACACGCCGCCAGTGTCTGTGGCTGCATCATTGCTCCCTGGTGTGCTGGAGGCCACTCGCCGCCAGTGTCTGTAGCTGCATCATTGCTCCCTGGTGTGGTGGAGGCCACTCGTCACCAATGTCGGTGGCGGCATCATTGCTCTCCCTGGTGTGCTGGAGGCCACACGCCGCCAGTGTTTGTGGCGGCATCATTGCTCCCTGGTGTGCTGGAGGCCACACGCCGCCAGTGTCTGTGGCTGCATCATTGCTCCCTGGTGTGCTGGAGGCCACACGCCGCCAGTGTCTGTGGCGGCATCATTGCTCCCTGCTGTGCTGGAGGCCACACGCCGCCAGTGTCTGTGGCTGCATCATTGCTCCCTGGTGTGCTGGAGGCCACACGCCGCCAGTGTCTGTGGCTGCATCATTGCTCCCTGGTGTGCTGGAGGCCACACGCCGCCAGTGTCTGTGGCTGCATCATTACTCCCTGGTGTGCTGGAGGCCCCTCGCCGCCAGTGTCTGTGGCTGCATCATTGCTCCCTGGTATGCTGGAGGTCACACGCCGCCAGTGTCTGTGGCTGCATCATTGCTCCCTGGTGTGCTGGAGGCCACACGCCGCCAGTGTCTGTGGCGGCATCATTGCTCCCTGGTGTGCTGGAGGCCACACGCCGCCAGTGTCTGTAGCTGCATCATTGCTCCCTGGTGTGCTGTAGTCCACACGCCGCCAGTGTCTGTAGCTGCATCATTGCTCTCTGGTGTGCTGGAGTCCACACGCCGTCAGTGTCTGTAGCTGCATCATTGCTCCCTGGTGTGCTGGAGGCCACACGCCGCCAGTGTCTGTAGCTGCATCATTGCTCTCTGGTGTGCTGGAGGCCACACGCCGCCAGTGTCTGTGGCTGCATTATTGCTTCCTGGTGTGCTGGAGGCCACACGCCGCCAGTGTCTGTGGCTGCATCATTGCTCCCTGGTATGCTGGAGGTCACACGCCGCCAGTGTCTGTGGCTGCATCATTGCTCCCTGGTGTGCTGGAGGCCACACGCCGCCAGTGTCTGTGGCGGCATCATTGCTCCCTTGTGTACTGGAGGCCACACGCCGCCAGTGTCTGTGGCTGCATCATTGCTCCCTGGTGTGCTGGAGGCCACACGCCGCCATTGTCTGTGGCTGCATCATTGCTCCCTGGTGCGCTGGAGGCCACACGCCGCCAGTGTCTGTAGCTGCATCATTGCTCACTGGTGTGCTGGAGGCCACACGCCGCCAGTGTCTGTGGCGGCATCATTGCTCCCTGGTGTGCTGGAGGCCACACGCCGCCAGTGTCTGTAGCTGCATCATTGCTCCCTGGTGTGCTGGAGTCCACACGCCGCCAGTGTCTGTAGCTGCATCATTGCTCTGGTGTGCTGGAGTCCACACGCCGCCAGTGTCTGTAGCTGCATCATTGCTCCCTGGTGTGCTGGAGGCCACACGCCGCCAGTGTCTGTAGCTGCATCATTGCTCTCTGGTGTGCTGGAGGCCACACGCCGCCAGTGTCTGTGGCTGCATCATTGCTCCCTGGTGTGCTGGAGGCCACACGCCGCCAGTGTCTGTAGCTGCATCATTGCTCTCTGGTGTGCTGGAGGCCACACGCCGCCAGTGTCTGTGGCTGCATCATTGCTCCCTGGTGCGCTGGAGGCCACACAGCGTCAGGGCTTTCGTCACTCATGGCTCAGACCCTACCTTGCTTGTTTACCTTTCAAGGGATAGGCTCCTTGATGCTGGTGAGAGGCTCTTCATGCAAGGAATTAGACTCTTCTTCCTCCTTTCGTAGATTGAACCTGATTGCCTACCATTCCTCAGGCGCTTGACGACCCCTAAGGGTTTAGTGATTTCTCTTTAATATATAATGCTCGTAATAATTATGACTGCCTAAATCGAGTCTGTTCCTGGTCCCGCCTCTTATCAGCCGTGACCTGGTTCACCGATAAACACTGCAGGAACACCACTGTAGAAATATATACAGCACTCACAAACATTGTATCTCAGTCCACAGCAGGATCCGAGCATGCAAACTAGGCATCAGAGTACACAGTACTTTACCCACAACGCCAGACTCTAGACGGACTCTGGAGTCTGGCGTTTATCCAAGTCTGGATAAAATACTGTGTACTCTGATGCCGAGTTTGCCGGTTCGAATCTTGCTGTGGGCTGAAAGACAGTTTATAAATAATTTCGCATGTTGTAAATTGTCAAGCATATACAGCATATAATGTATTGATCAAGCCAAAGGATGGCGAAGCGTCTAAAATTAAAGTTACCCAGATGTTGCACATGTGTCTGATTCATCATGTTATAGTATTAACAGTGCATACCTCAGCAAAAAAATACAAAATATACTACTGCATACCAAACGTACACGAACATAGACTTTAAAAATCAGCACAAATATTGCAAAAATAATAACCATGGGTATTTAACTAGTTTAGTGCAACCGTATCCAGTATTCAAGGATCAATATATAAAAAAATGTACTGGTAATGAATATTCAATACTCGAGTTAATATTCTCATCCATGTTCTAGTGACCAGTTTATATCAAAATAATGAATATTGTAGTACGGGTTTAACACTTAAATGTATTGTTAATTATTATTATTATTATTATTATTATTATTATTATTATTATTATTATTATTATTATTATTATTATTAATTACCATCATCATTATCCAGTTTCAAGAGATCACGTACAACATAAATAATTGTTCTTTATTTTGTAGTGTAAGAATAATTAGACTCCATTGAATGTAACATTTCAGATACCTAGGCTTGATGTTATAGAAAAAAAAATTATAATGGAATACGAAAGTTAATTATCATGTGAAATCGACAATTAAAAGAATAAAATAGATGGATATGAAGACGCACCTTTGAGGTGCCAAGGGAAGTTATTACAAGTTATAACATGATAAATTATTGTACTGTATAGTAAGTTTATTTAGGTACAAGTATACATTAGTACAATTATCATGCATTGTAACATGTGTAAATTACCACCAGGATAACCCAAAAAAAACGCTAAAGTGACTTATTTCCAC
Organism: Cherax quadricarinatus; assembly: GCF_038502225.1. Lineage (NCBI taxonomy): Eukaryota > Metazoa > Arthropoda > Malacostraca > Decapoda > Parastacidae > Cherax > Cherax quadricarinatus. The sequence continues at coordinate 17,323,985 of NC_091371.1, read as the reverse complement.
TGGGGTCCTTGTAATATCTAATTATTAAGGCCTAACAGTAGGTTACAGTAGAAATCTTAGCGATGAGACGATATCAACAGTTTTACCAATACCGATGAGACGATATCTACAATAATTTTACCCATACCGATACTTTGACACACCGCTAATATACAGTGTACATAAAATACGAAATTAAGTGGATTTTAACAAGTGAGACCTTTGCTGCTTTGGAAGGATAGTAGAACGGGTAGTAAATACTCCGACTCACTAATATACTTGAAACAAGGCTCTGCATGTACCAGTTTTTACTAGTAATATGTAAATGTAGACATTATCATTTAAAAAAAACAGAGATAAACACGTATCAGTACGATGGAAGCACTCGCATGTAGAAACAGGTAGGTAGGTATAATGTCAGGAAACAGGACAAGTGTTTCCTGATGTGAGTCTTAGTCATATGATGACCCACAGCTGGAGCCTTTCGTCATCTGACAGAAGCCTTGTGCTGGCTTACCAGTCCACCCTGTTAAAAATTATGGTTATTTATGCTAGAGATAAACAGAGATGAGGGAAAATATATATATTTCTGCTTCCAATTGAGATCATCTTCAGAATCTCAGTTGGAGATGGAACAATACAGATCTTCCCTCGCCTGTGTTTTTCTCGACATTTGGGTATTTACCTTCCGTAACTCATGCATGAAACCTATCCTGTGTAATGGAGCATGACAGGAAACCCATCCTGCATGTGTCTGATAGTTATACTTGCTGTAGCCTTGTAAAAGTTCTTAATTTATAAATAAAAAGGCAGTCAAGGTAGTGTAAATTGCCGGTCTAATTTCACGTTTGTTCGCTGTGATTATCATTACCAAATTAGTTGTCTTACGGCCTAAGAAATGCTTCCCTTGATCACTGACATGATTTATCTTGGAGAGCGAGCGCTCCCGTACAGAGTAAACAAGAGTAGCACCTCATCCCGTCAGGGCCAAGCCAACACTGCCAGGGCCAGTAGTCAACTACCCCAGCTTAGTGCAGCTGTCATGGTGCCACACACACTTGTACACACACGCGCACACACTAAGCAAAATTACCTTTATTAGTTGGTATGCATTTATACTTTTCATGTCAACATTGAATATATGTAATATAAATATGAAGCAGTGGAAGAGTTAGGATTTACTTACCTAGGTTCATGTTACATGTCAGTCTGATCGAGGCTCACTTAGGTTCATGTTACATGTCAGTCTGATTGAGGCTCACCTAGGTTCATTTTACATGTCAGTCTCACTCACCTAGTCAGTCTGATCGAGGCTCACCTTTTACATGTCAGTCTGATCGAGGCTCACCTAGGTTCATGTTACATGTCAGTCTGATCGAGGTTCACCTAGGTTCACTTTACATGTCAGTCTGATCGAGGCTCACCTTGGTTTACTTTACATGTCAGTCTGATCGAGGCTCACCTAGGTTCATTTTACATGTCAGTCTGATCGAGGCTCACCTAGGTTCATGTTACATGTCAGTCTGATCGAGGTTCACCTAGGTTCACTTTACATGTCAGTCTGATCGAGGCTCACCTTGGTTTACTTTACATGTCAGTCTGATCGAGGTTCACCTAGGTTCACTTTACATGTCAGTCTGATTGAGGCTCACCTTGGTTTACTTTACATGTCAGTCTGATCGAGGCTCACCTAGGTTCACTTTACATGTCAGTCTGATCGAGGCTCACCTTGGTTTACTTTACATGTCAGTCTGATCGAGGCTCACCTAGGTTCACTTTACATGTCAGTCTGATCGAGGCTCACCTAGGTTCACTTTACATGTCAGTCTGATCGAGGCTCACCTAGGTTCACTTTACATGTCAGTCTGATCGAGGTTCACCTAGGTTCACTTTACATGTCAGTCTGATTGAGGCTCACCTTGGTTTACTTTACATGTCAGTCTGATCGAGGCTCACCTAGGTTCACTTTACATGTCAGTCTGATTGAGGCTCACCTAGGTTCACTTTACATGTCAGTCTGATCGAGGCTCACCTTGGTTTACTTTACATGTCAGTCTGATCGAGGCTCACCTAGGTTCACTTTACATGTCAGTCTGATCGAGGCTCACCTAGGTTCACTTTACATGTCAGTCTGATCGAGGCTCACCTAGGTTCACTTTACATGTCAGTCTGATCGAGGCTCACCTAGGTTCACTTTACATGTCAGTCTGATCGAGGCTGAAGGGAATGAACTCAGTTATTATTATTATAATTATTTTTCATCTAATTATTGCATTCATTTGGGAAGTACTAAATCCATAGAGATCTTACTACACTTAGGTAATGGAAGGTAATCAGGTTTGAAGGGAGGGTAGCTCCGCTTCCTTGAATCGAGAGTCCTTCAGCATGAAGGAACCTTGGAAAATTAAACACATAAGCAGTATATATGATACGTGATACGTTTCGCCCACCGTATCATATTATACTGCTTATGTGTTTAGTTTGTGTCGGTATTTTATACCATTTGTTTCCATGAAGAAAGCGTATTTGACGGGTTTTCCTGGAGTTTACCTGGAGAGAGTTTCGGGGGTCAACGCCCCCGCGGCCCGGTCTGTGACCAGGCCTCCTGGTGGATCAGCGCCTGATCAACCAGGCTGTTGCTGCTGGCTGCACGCAAACCAACGTACGAGCCACAGCCCGGCTGATCAGGAACTGACTTTAGGTGCTTGTCCAGTGCCAGCTTGAAGACTGCCAGGGGTCTGTTGGTAATCCCCCTTAGACTGGAAAACCAGACTACATTTAACTCTTGGATTGATACTAACACGAATGTCCTTTTTTTCTGTATCATGCATTATTCGAGACATCAGTGATTGATCTCAGTAACTGGGAGTGAAAACCTCAAAGATCCTGATGTTACTGAACACGTAGAGAAATGTCTGACGATATCCACCTCACCTGACTGAAGTCTTTCAGTTCAGGTTGACAAATTTCATTACGTCGTGTATAAAACCCATTCTGTGTGATGGACAATAACAGGAAAATCGTCTTGCATATGTGTGTATGTATTCACCTATATGTACTCGCATACTGTATATGTAGTTGTCGGGGTCGATTCACAGCTCCTGGCCCCGCCTCTTCGCTGGTTGCCACTAGCTCCACTCTCTCCTTGCTCCAAGAGCTGTGTGTGTGTGTTTTAAGTAAGCAGTTTGTGCAGTACTCTTGTAAAATATATAGACTAGGGTAACTGCATAATGCAGTTGTATGAAATTTTGATACAAAATGCAGTAGGTGCGGCTTATGTAAAGTATAAGGTAGCTTGAAGGTAAGAATAAAGTCCCAGCCCCACTGCGAGCATTGTCTTTCAATCAAAGATAGAATAGAAAAGGTGGTGAGCATGTCTATGCTGATTTCACACCTCTTCTAATATATGTACCATGTTTGGGCCATTAGCGTCAGTCTGGTTCTCTTCCGCGGGATGATAACACCTAGGTAACTGTTTAAAGGAGACAAGTGCAACTAATGTGACATTTTATTGTGGCAACGTTTAGCTCTCCAAGAGCTTTGTCAAGACGTTATAAAAACAGTACATAGTTGCGCTCGTGTCCTTTTCCTTAGCATATTGTCGGTAATTCTACCAACGTTAATACATTACAAGCGTAAGGAGACGTATCCATATACATACGTAAGAAAATAAGAGCACTTTAGCAGGCCTGCTGGCCCATGCTAGGCAGGTCCAAGTCACCTATTGGCCTAAGCTAGTCAGGTCCAAGTAATATCCATTAACAAGGAAGGAGTACTGCATCAGGCCTGTTGGCCCAAACTAGTGAGGTCCAACTCACACCCACCCACACTCACTCATGTATTTATCTAACCTATTTTTAAAACTAGCTTCAGTGACGCTACTCGGGAGTTTGTTCCACTCATCCACAACTCTATTACCAAACCAGTGTTTTCCTATATCCTTTCTAAATCTAGATTTTTCCATCTTGAAACCATTGCTGCGAGTCCTGTCTTCATTACCTGGAGTTTACCTGGAGAGAGTTTCGGGGGTCAATGCCCCCGCGGCCCGGTCTGTGACCAGGCCTCCTGGTGCATCCATCCATCCATACATATGTACTGATTCCAGTATCAGTACTACAGTGCTCTTTCGTTATATTGTTAAGTGGGTTCAGTTAGGTTAAGTTAGGTAAGGTTTGTCAGGAAACAGGACAAGTGTTTCCTGACGAGGGCCTTAGTCATATGATGACCCGCAGCTGGAGTTTCTGGTCATCTGATCGAGACCTTCCGCTGGCTTACTCGTCCACCCCTTTAAAAATTATGGTTACACTAATAACCATTTTTTTCGTTGTTCAGTATTTAGGGTAGTTTTTATAGGTTTCGTTCAAGTAGGGCTGTAGTTATATTTACATAGGGTTTACTAACAGTTAAAAATTCTCTAAACCCAAACGGTTAACATTAAATTAAGTTTCATAGGAGTTAGTAGACTGTGGTTAGCATCCCGGAGAAAGAACTAAAAACTAAAAATCCCAGTGAAAATAAGTCAAGGACCCTAATGGAAATATGTCACTGTCTGACATTGTTGGTTACCCTAGGCCTAGGTAATCTACACATATGCAGATATGTATTATAATTTATACAACTTTATTTATGTTTACCTGTACCTGAATAAACTTAATAAGTCATACTGCTTAGCTTTCTTGGGTTATCCTTGGGTTATTAAAATGCCTTCGGGGTTACTAATCAGTATATTCTACTTTTTCATATCAGTGTATATACATATCAATAAACACAGCATGCTAATGGCTTTCTTTTGTGCTTAACAATGTTTTATTACATGTAAATTACATTTTGTATGCTTTATAAAGAAATTGTTTGTATAGTGTATATTTCCTGTTGATTTGCGTGTCATCATTACTTATCGGAGAGTGTAGTCTCCACTTGCTTCATATATATTAGCATTTTATGTTACATTGTTTCTTGTCAGAAACTTATGCATTACATATTTATCTCTTATTACAAGATACGATTTCACTAATTATATTATTTGACTTTGTTAAAATAAATGCGTGATTGATTTTCAATTCAGTAGTTGTCAACACTTCTTAGGTTGGTGAAATATATGTCGTTTCTCTTAATATATGCTTATTTAAACATCAGAATTCCTCTTATTCAATAAAGATAATATATTGCTGGTACATATTACTCAGTGTTTTTTTTATCTTGCATTTGTAGGCATAATTTATTTAAGATTTTTCTGTAAAAAATGAAACTTACTTAAGGCCAGGTGTCCATTTAAGAATAACTAAATAAGTTTAGTAAGGTACACCTTTTTGATTATAATAATAATTAGTAAGGTACAAATACACATACATACAGTTACATAAATTATCCTACATAGCAGCACATGTGTAGATCACCTAGGATAACCCAGATAAGCAAGACAAAGTGACTTATTTCCATTGATTTATTTCTGTTGGGCGTTATTACATTATTTCAGGTACACATTAAATAACGAGAACATTATGACACACTATATTATATTTAATTTCTCCCCCATAATTTTTTTTTTCTCAAGAGCTGATGACAATTGCGTCTTACCCACAGGTCTGGAGGAGTTACATCATCACCGCTGGAAGGAAGGAAACATTCCATTAAACTGGTTTTGCTGTTAAAACAAGCTTAATAGGGGTCCAAGATGGAGAAAATATCATCTCTGGCTAATATGGTAAGCTAAATAAGATTATAATTATGTCACTGAATGAGCTTGTTAATTGTAATGGGCGATGATCTTGTTAATAACTGAGTGAGATCTTGTGTAAAGATGTGGAACGACGGTAAAAATGGGAAGACGTAATACTATCAATGATACAAGATAAAATACAAGGAAATGCGAGATATTTATACGTTTGTATGACACATTGTACCTGAATAAAGTTACTTATTGAAATCACGAGGTCGAGTGACGTCACAAACCAAGACAAACAAATGTTAGTTTAGATTAAGTTAAATTACTTTATTAGTTTACCTTACCTTGTGTTTTTGTTAGGTAATGTAATATTATATTGTATTATGTTGTCACATTTCGTTATGCCACATGTAATTATATATTAACCTATATGTCATATAAGATTTTACAGTAACTAAGTTTATTCAGGCATAATTACTCAGTCTTATGATGATTACAGTTGTCTTACATAATATGTATAAAATACCTATGTTAACCCCCAAAATTATACAAGTACCACGAGACCAGTGACTAGTTGATTTATGAAGTATATTTAATTTTGCAACTTAATCTGTATAAGAAAGTTTCAAGGGTAACAATATTTGCATATGCCTTTAGTTCACATGTGTCACGTTAGCTAAGTACAGGTAGTTATTTTTCTTGTGTGTGTATATATATATATATATATATATATATATATATATATATATATATATATATATATATATATATATATATATATATATATATATATATATATATATGAATTATTGCTCTAGCCCTTTCATGTTGCAACAGTCAACACGTCATCAGGAGCTTTCCCTGAACAAATCTGCCTGTACTACTTCCTGCTCATTTCTGCAATATTGCAAACTCCTCATGATGTGTTAATTATTACAACACGAAAGGCCTAGAGCTATCATTCAACCCCCTCTGTGGTAATTTTGCATCTTTTATCACTTGTTTTCAATTATTGTGTGTGTGTTTGTGTGTGTGTGTGTGTGTTTGTGTACTCACCTAGTTGTACTCACCTAGTTGAGGTTGCAGGGGTCGAGTCCAAGCTCCTGGCCCCGCCTCTTCACTGGTCGCTACTAGGTCACTCTCCCTGAACCATGAGCTTTATCGTACCTCTGCTTAAAGCTATGTATGGATCCTGCCTCCACTACATCGCTTCCCAAACTATTCCACTCCTTGACTACTCTGTGGCTGAAGAAATACTTCCTAACATCCCTTTGATTCATCTGTGTCTTCAGCTTCCAACTGTGTCCCCGTGTTGCTGTGTCCAGTCTCTGGAACATCCTGTCTTTGTCCACCTTGTCAATTCCTCTCAGTATTTTGTAAGTCGTTATCATGTCCCCCCTATCTCTCCTGTCCTCCAGTGTCGTCAGGTTGATTTCCCTTAACCTCTCCTCATAGGACATACCTCTTAACTCTGGGACTAGTCTTGTTGCAAACCTTTGCACATTCTCTAGTTTCTTTACATACATACGTATATATATATACATATATACATATACGTATATATATACGTATATATATACATACGTATATATATACATACGTATATATATACATACGTATATATATACATACGTATATATATACATACGTATATATATATACGTATATATATATACGTATATATATATACGTATATATATATATATATATATATATATATATATATATATATATATATATACGTATATATATGAATGAATGAAAGTATAGTAGTACCAACACTCTTATATGGATGTGAAGCTTGGGTGGTAAACGCAGCAGCGAGGAGACGGTTGGAGGCAGTGGAGATGTCCTGTCTAAGGGCAATGTGTGGTGTAAATATTATGCAGAAAATTCGGAGTGTGGAAATTAGGAGAAGGTGTGGAGTTAATAAAAGCATTAGTCAGAGGGCAGAAGAGGGGTTGTTGAGGTGGTTTGTTCATTTAGAGGGAATGGATCAAAGTAGAATGACATGGAAAGCATATAAATCTATAGGGGAAGGAAAGAGGGGTAGGGGTCGTCCTTGAAAGGGTTGGAAAGAGGGGGTAAAGGAGGTTTTGTGGGCGAGGGGCTTGGACTTCCAGCAAGCGTGCATGAGCGTGTTAGATAGGAGTGAATGGAGATGAATGATACTTGGGACCTGACGATCTGTTGGAGTGTGAGCAGGGTAATATTTAGTGAAGGGATTCAGGGAAACCGGTTATTTTCTTATAGTCGGACTTGAGTCCTGGAAATGGGAAGTACAATGCCTGCACTTTAAAGGAGGGGTTAGGGATATTGGCAGTTTGGAGGGATATGTTGTGTATCTTTATACATATATGCTTCTAAACTGTTGTATTCTGAGCACCTCTGCAAAAGCAGTGATAATGTGTGAGTGTGGTGAAAGTGTTGAATGATGATAAAAGTATTTTCTTTTTGGGGATTTTCTTTCTTTTTTGGGTCACCCTGCCTCGGTGGGAGACGACCGACTTGTTGAAAAAAAAAAAAAAAAAATATACGTATATATATATATTCATTATATATATATATAATATATGTATGTATGTATATATATATATATATATATATATATATATATATATATATATATATATATATATATATATACATGTATATATATATATTATATATTCTGAAATTTTACCTATATAAAATGGTTCCATCACTTTTTTATATATTTTTTAGAGCTTTGTGGTACAATACAGTATTCAAATTTTTGACAAAATGCAGTACAGCCTCTCCTCACTTAGCGATGTACTCGTTTACTGATGCCTCAGATTTACGACGGTCTCTCTGACTAGTATTCATACCTCTATAATGTATACTAGAGCTGATTTTCTCTGTTTTGTTTATTTCAATATATGTACAGTGCACTACTGTATAATCATTTAACAATACGTATACCAGAAATGTTATAAATGGTGCAAAGGTGACATTAAAACAATATCAAAGATGGTTAACACAAACTCACTACCATTATAGTATGCTCCTCACTTAGCGACAGATTCGTTTAACTATGTGGTCTTAGTAACGGAACTCCATCATTAAGTGAGGAGAGGCTGTATTGCAAAATTGTTTTGAACTTATTGAACAAAAACATATTTTATGTATTTCGGTAAAATCATTGGGCTTATGCAAAATAGCTTATCTTTTGACTACAAGTCTCATACTGGACAGTATAAATTTGATTTTTGACAGTCCCCGGTGTATGATGTTGATACAAAGATGAAGAAGCACTCGTCCGAGCAAATTAATGAAGACATGGACAAAATGTTTGAGACAGAAGGAACATGTGAAGATTTTTCACTGAGTCATTTGAATGCTCCAGATACAGTGTCTGCCCCATGGTCACCAGGGTATGATGAAAATTTACAAGTTTGTGAAGCTGATGATCTACGAGTTCGTGACTCTGATATTAAATGTAAGGAATTAACTTGATTTGTTTCAGACATATTATGAAAAACATTTTCAACAAATATAAGCTATTGTAATGTCTTTAATTATTGTTATTAATATTAAACTGACTTGAGTATGTAAAGTACCTACAGAATATTGTATCTTGATTGGCTCTCTGGTTAAATTAGGCTGTACATTTTTTCAGAAGTAGTTTCATTAATTTCAGCATGTGATGTCAAGCGAAAGTTTTCTTAGTGATTGTTCGTTTACCAAACCCACATATTAACTGCCTTTAATAATATAATTTTTCAATGTTGTTAAACCTATTAAAATTTTCTTGCCTGTTAAATTTTGCTTCTCATTTTGTACATAAAGCACATTGGACAGTACGTTTTTCATGGATAATTTTTTTGACCCCCAAAAAATATATTACACAAAACTAATTTTCAGGTGTTCATTTTGCATTTTTCGTTCCACTTCTAATGTAACTTATCTGTTTTCACTTGTTATTATACAAAAAAAGTTTGTATTTCTCTATGTGGTATAAAAATAACATAGTGTACATGTAATAAAACATTGGTAGACAAAAGAAAGCCACTAGTATACAATGCATTTTGGCAGACTATAATCCTAATGATTATACTTGTCTTAAGAATTAGACATAGACTATTAAGTAGGATTTCTTACCACAGTCTCTGGTGGTCTTCTCAGAGATTGGAAGTCACAGGCTTATGAAGGATTTCTGTGGAAATAGCTCACATTGCTTGTTTTTATTTCTTTATCCTAGGTTAAATTCTACATAATTTAGTACATAAAACCAATATAAAAGTTTAAAATTATTTTTTTTTTCAACACACTTGACATTTCCCACTAAGGCAGGGTAGTCAAAAAAAAAAAAGTACTTTCACCATCACTCACTCCATCACTGTCTTGCCAGAGGGGCACCAATACTACAGTTCAAAACTGCTTGAATAAATCTTACTCTGAAAGCTCCTTCCATTCTGTATATTGAATTTTACCTTTTTATTTTCCTGTTTAGCTCTTCCCTTGCTTTTGCATTTTATTACTCAAATTTGTTCATAATAGAAGAGATCTTTGCCATAATTCATCTGATTTCTTATCAATAATTCATTAACTTGAAACCAGGTGATGTGCAATATGACTAGCACAGACATTAGAAATTAACCATGCTTTCAGATACTGTACTTAGGCAGTATGTGAATTAACCATGCTTTCAGCACTGCACATAGGCAGTAATGTACTCTGACTTACATAATGAGATTTTAAAAGCATGGAGGGGTGCTTGTTAGCTTTCGGAGCTCATTTTTCTAAATTAACATACAACAAAAGGCTGAAAGCAAAATGGGTGAACATTGTGAGGGATCTCATGAGTAAACAGAAATATTCAGCAGTTTTTTATGTATTGGATATAATGAAAGTTTTATAGAAATCATCTGCCAGGTTAGATTGGTGGATTGAACACATTGACTCAAGGCTGAGGGACTGATTACCTTGAACTCCTCATCTTCCACTGTTCTTTGTTCTGGGTGGCAAAACTTTTCCCAGAATAAAGATTCCCAAATGTAGACCAAGTGACTCAATTATCAACCTGTCAGTTTTCTAAACCACTAATACAAATTAGAATTAGACTCATGGAATATTAGATATTTTATTATTTGAATGAAAAAATGGCTAAACTAAGTACAACTCTGTATTACAGTTCACAGACGTGATACTTTCCCTCATGTCCATCATCCTCTGAGGCCACATCACCATCGGAGAGGCAGTCGCAAAAGTAGCCAGAGTGAAGATACTCAACCTTCATACTCACGCTTGGTAAGATATTGGAAAATTGAATTATTGTTTTGTATTCGATGAATTTTTTAACAGAGAAATATGTAGCTATTACAGGAAAGATATTGATAGTTAATTAAGCTTTTGTATTCTAGATAAATATTCATTTTTTTTTTAACACTTTGACCATTTCCCACTGAGGTAGGGTGACCCAAAAAGAAGAAAAAAACTTTCATCATCGTTCAACACTTTCACCATCATCATTCATACATAATCACTGTCTTGGCAGAGGTGCTCAGATGCAACAGTTTAGATGTCACTCCAAAACTGCCAGTATCCCAACCCCTCCTTTAAAGTGCAGGCATTGTATCTCCCACCTCAAGACTCATGTCTGGCTAACCGGTTTCCTTGAATCCCTTCACAAAATATTACCCTGCTTACACTCCAACAGCTCGTCTGGTTCCATAAACCATTCGTCTCCATTCACTCCTGTCTAACACGCTCATGCATGCTTGCTGGAAGCCCAAGCCCCTTGCCCACAAAACCCCCTGTAATCCCTCCCTCCAACCTTTCCTAGGATGACCCCTACCTTTGTATTCTCCATTGGTATTTTATAGTTTTTAGCAATTTCAATAAACTTGTAAGTAAGATAAGATTTTGTTCAGATTTTTAACCCCGGAGGGTTAATCACCCAGGATAACCCAAGAAAATCTGTGTGTCATCGAGGACTCTCTGCTTTTATCCATTGGGGTCTTTCAGTCTTGTCCCTCAGGATGCGACCCACACCAATCGCCTAACACCCAAGTACCTATTTGCTTGCTGGTGAACAGGGACAACAGGTGTAAGGAAACACACCCAATGTTTCCATTCTTGGTGGGGATTGAACCACAGAAATTCAGTGTGTGAGACGAGCGTTGCCTACCAGGCAATGGGACACTGTAGATTTTCTTTTTTTCAACAAGTCGGCTGTCTCCCACCGAGGCAGGGTGACCCAAAAAGAAAGAAAATCCCCTAAAAGAAAATGCTCTCATCATCATTCAACACATTCACTTTCACCTCACTCATACATAATCACTGTCTTTGCAGAGGCGCTCAGATACAACAGTTTAGAAGTCCTCCCTCCAAACTGTCAGTATCCCAAACCCCTCCTTTAAAGTGCAGGCATTGTACTTCCCATTTCCAGGACTCAAGTCCGGCTAACCGGTAATATGTAACCAACTACAAAAATTAGTTGATTGGTTTCACACTGTAGATGTAAAGAAATAAAGTTTACTGTATGCAAAGGTGTGTGTGTGTGTGTGTTTGTAGACAAATGGAAAGAATGTGTTTTATCTTGATGAATTTCATATCTGCTCCTCAATCTTTAATCATAATAATAATCTTTATGTCAACAAGTACATGTACAAGGTATACAGACCTAGCTGACATCAATGACATACTGCTGATAGAATGCCCCAGGCTATGCAGAGCATTTCGGACAAATTAGGTTAATTTTGTCCCAGGATGTATCCCAAACAAGCCAACAAAGACCCGGCTTCCTGTTATACTGATAGATGAACTTGGACAGCAGGTGTCTTAAGGAAACACATCCTAATGTTTCAGCTCAAACACTGAGGTCTGAGGATCAATGCCCGGAGCTTAATGTGTGAGTTGAGTGTGTTAGCAGTGTGTCTGTATGTCTTATTATCTATTTGAGTTTTTGGGAGTGAGTTCTCTCTTAGTCCTCCCCCCTTAATTTTCAGGAATTAGTTTCTGTTGTAACAACAATGAGATATTTCCACTTTTAAATCACTTATTTATGTTGAAGAAATATTTTCTAATATCATGTGATGCATTTGGGAATGTAATTTCCATCTACAGTAAGACCCAGTGGCGGCTTGTAGCACCGGTAATACCTATACTATCGTACCGCATGAAACTTCTGTTTTTAATCATTTTTTATCTCATTTCAAAAAAAAAAAATAAAAAATTTGCTTATAAATACATCGAAAACAATATACAACAGATTTTTCCTGTAATATATATGTCAGTTACAAATTATTTTAGCGTAAAGTTGATGAAGTCATATGTCTGGCAGCAAGCATTTGGGGGGGACTGCAGCTCTGCAGCTCCTCTGGGCTAGCCGTCATTGGTAGGACCCATATCCACGGGGGGATATGCTCCTAAACCTGCCACGGATACCAAAACCATGGAGAGTAGCAACCCCTATATACATGTACATGTATAAAACTTTTTTTTTTTCTTTCTTCAACAAGTTGGCCATCTCCCACTGAGGCAGGGTGACCCAAAAAGAAAGAAAATCCCCAAAAAGAAAATGCTTTCATCATCATTCAACACTCTCACCTCACTCATGCATAATCACTGTTTTTGCAGAGGAGCCCAAATACAACAGTTTAGAAGCATATATAAAGATATATGTATAACATATCCCTCCAAACTGCCAATATCCCAAACCCCTCCTTTAAAGTGCAGGCATTGTATATATGCACTTCCCATTTCCAGTACTCAAGTCTGGCTATATAAAAATAACCGGTTTCCCTGAATCCCTTTACTAAATATTACCCTGCTCACACTCCAACAGCTAGTTATGTCCCAAAAACCATTTGTCTCTATTCACTCCTATCTAACACACTCACGCACGCTTGCTGGAAGTCCAAGTCCCGCACTCACGAAACCTCTTTTACCCAGTCCCTCCATCCTTTTTGAGGACGACCCCTACCCCACCTTCCTTCCTCTACAGATTTATACGCTCTCCATGTCATTCTACTTTGATACATACTCTCTTAATGACCAAACCACCTCAACAGTCCCTCTTCAGCCCTCTTGACTTTTATTAACTCCACACCTTCTCCTAATTTCCACACTCCGAATTTTCTGCATAATATTTTCACCACACATTGCCCTTAGACAGAAATCTCCACTGCCTCCAACCGCCTTCTCGCTGAAGCATTTTCAATCCAAGCTTCACACCCATATAAGAGAGTTGGTACCACTATACATGCATACATTCCCTTCTTTGTTTCCATAGATAGCATTTTTTGTCTCCACATATACATCAATGCAACACTCACCTTTTTTCCTTCATCAATTCTATGGTTAACCTCATCCTTCATAAACCCATCCGCTGACACGTCAACTCCCAAATATCTGAAAACATTCACTTCTTCCGTACTGCCTCTCCCCAATGTGATATCCAATTTTTCTTTATCTAAATCATTTGATACCCTCATCACCTTACTCTTATCTATGTTCACTTTCAACTTTCTACCTTTACAGACCCTCCCAAACTCATCCACTAACCTTTGCAACTTTTCTTCAGAATCTCCCATCAGCACAGTATCATCAGGAAAAAGTAACAATATCAACTCCCATTTTGTATTTGATTCCCCATAATTTAATCTCACCCTTCTCCCCAACACCCTAGCATATACTTCTTTTACAACTCTATTTTATTATTATTATTATTATCACACTGGCCGATTCCCACCAAGGCAGGGTGGCCTGAAAAAGAAAAACTTTCACCATCATTCACTCCATCACTGTCTTGCCAGAAGGGTGCTTTACACTATAGTTTTTAAACTGCAACATTAACCCTTTGAGGGTTTTCGTCGTACTAGTACGTCTTACGCGTAGGGGTTTTTGACGTACTAGTACTCATAAATTCTAGCGGCCTCAAATCTAGTGGGAGAAAGCTGGTAGGCCTTCATATGAAAGAATGGGTCTATGTGGTCAGTGTGCACAGTCTAAAAAAAATCCTGCAGCACACAGTGCATAATGAGAGAAAAAAAACTTTGACCATTTTTTTTTAATAAATCAGCAACTTTGCAGTGTATTTTCGTATGGTATTTATTGTTGTATTCTAGTTTTCTTGGTCTCATTTTATAGAATGGAAGACATATTACAGAAATTGAGATGATTTTGACTGGTTTTACAAAGAAAGGTGCCTTGAAATTGAGCTCAAAGTAGCAGAAATGTTCGATTTTTACCAAACTTCAAAAGTAAACAAATCGTGCCAAGCGTGCAATACACGTCAACTGGTGAGTCTAATATTCTTTCACAAGTGCACCAATAATATTTATACCATTTTTTACACTAATGCAGTAGTCTGCATAACAGTAAATCTTATATTTTTTGTGAAAATAAAAATTCAAAGTGGAAAGCAAAAGAATATAAGAGGGGCCTTGAGACGTGACTAATGACTAGAGGAAATGTCATTTTAGTGCCAGGAATGTCTTTCTTGTTTATTCTGGACCCTATTCGGAAATTGGCATCTTTTGAAATTTGTGTGAAATTGGCAAAATTGCTAAATTCTGACCACTGTACTGGATAGTTGAATTTCATAAATGAGTGGTTTCTTGCACCCATTCGATAGAAAAAATGGAGTTCTAGCGAAATATTCATGTTTTTTTGTCGACTAGTACAGTGAAATTGGCCGAAAATGGGGCTCAAAGTGGGCAAAATCGCCGATGCGTAAACATCGCCGAGACCGCTAACTTTGCGAGAGCATAATTCCGTAAGTTTTCTATCAAATTTCAAACTTTTGGTGTCT
The DNA here is from genome assembly GCF_038502225.1 of Cherax quadricarinatus. NCBI lineage: Eukaryota > Metazoa > Arthropoda > Malacostraca > Decapoda > Parastacidae > Cherax > Cherax quadricarinatus. The sequence continues at coordinate 17,308,563 of NC_091371.1, read as the reverse complement.
TTATGATCGGGAAAATATTCTCTATCTTTTCATAAGAGAAAATAATTTTTTTTTTTTTTTTAAATTTGGCCGACCCTGAGAACGAGTTTCGGAGAGGGCCTGTCGACCCTCAAAGGGTTAACACCCCTCCTTCAGAGTGCAGGCACTGTACTTCCCATCTCCAGGACTCAAGTCCGGCCTGCCGGTTTCCCTGAACCCCTTCATAAATGTTACTTTGCTCACACTCCAACAGCACATCAAGTATTAAAAACCATTTGTCTCCATTCACTCCTATCAAACACGCTCACGCATGCCTGCTGGAAGTCCAAGCCCTTCGCACACAAAACCTCCTTTACCCCCTCCCTCCAACCTTTCCTAGGCCGACCCCTACCCCGCCTTCCTTCCACTACAGACTGATACACTCTTGAAGTCATTCTGTTTCGCTCCATTCTCTCTACATGTCCGAACCACCTCAACAACCCGTCCTCAGCCCTCTGGACAACAGTTTTGGTAATCCCGTACCTCCTCCTAACTTCCAAACTACGAATTCTCTGCATTATATTCACACCACACATTGCCCTCAGACATGGCATCTCCACTGCCTCCAGCCTTCTCCTCGCTGCAACATTCATCACCCATGCTTCACACCCATATAAGAGCGTTGGTAAAACTATACTCTCATACATTCCCCTCTTTGCCTCCAAGGACAAAGTTCTTTGTCTCCACAGACTCCCAAGTGCACCACTCACCCTTTTCCCCTCATCAATTCTATGATTCACCTCAATTTTCATAGACCCATCCGCTGACACGTCCACTCCCAAATATCTGAATACATTCACCTCCTCCATACTCTCTCCCTCCAATCTGATATCCAATCTTTCATCACCTAATCTTTTTGTTATCCTCATAACCTTACTCTTTCCTGTATTCACTTTTAATTTTCTTCTTTTGCATACCCTACCAAATTCATCCACCCATCTCTGCAACTTCTCTTCAGAATCTCCCAAGAGCACAGTGTCATCAGCAAAGAGCAACTGTGACAACTCCCACTTTATGTGTGATTCGTTATCTTTTAACTCCACGCCTCTTGCCAAGACCCTCGCATTTACTTCTCTTACAACCCTATCTATAAATATATTAAACAACCACGGTGACATCACACATCCTTGTCTAAGGCCTACTTTTACTGGGAAATAATTTCCCTCTTTCCTACATACTCTATCTATAAATATATTAAACAACCATGGTGACATTACACATTCCTTTCTAAGACCTACTTTTACTGGGAAGTAATCTCCCTCTCTTCTACACGCCCTAACCTGAACCTCACTGTCCTCATAAAAACTCTTTACAGCATTTAGTAACTTACTACCCATTCCATATACACAAATAACCCGCATATAAAAGAGAGAAGCTTACGACGACGTTTCAGTCCAACTTGGACCATTTACAAAGTCATACTAACCAGAAGTGGAGCAGGACGACTATATATAGGCAGGAAGAGGTGGTGGTAGTAGTGGTAGTAACACAAGAATAGTTATTATTATTATTATTATCACACCGGCCGATTCCCACTTCCAAACTACGAATTCTCTGCATTATATTCACACCACACATTGCCCTCAGACATGACATCTCCACTGCCTCCAGCCTTCTCCTCGCTGCAACATTCATCACCCACGCTTCACACCCATATAAGAGCGTTGGTAAAACTATACTCTCATACATTCCCCTCTTTGCCTCCAAGGACAAAGTTCTTTGTCTCCACAGACTCCTAAGTGCACCACTCACTCTTTTTCCCTCATCAATTCTATGATTCACCTCATCTTTCATAGACCCATCCGCTGACACGTCCACTCCCAAATATCTGAATACGTTCACCTCCTCCATACTCTCTCCCTCCAATCTGATATTCAATCTTTCATCACCTAATCTTTTTGTTATCCTCATAACCTTACTCTTTCCTGTATTCACCTTTAATTTTCTTCTTTTGCACACCCTACCAAATTCATCCACCAATCTCTGCAACTTCTCTTCAGAATCTCCCAAGAGCACAGTGTCATCAGCAAAGAGCAGCTGTGACAACTCCCACTTTGTGTGTGATTCTTTATCTTTTAACTCTACGCCTCTTGCCAAGACCCTCGCATTTACTTCTCTTACAACCCCATCTATAAATATATTAAACAACCACGGTGACATCACACATCCTTGTCTAAGGCCTACTTTTACTGGGAAAAAATTTCCCTCTTTCCTACATACTCTAACTTGAGCCTCACTATCCTCGTAAAAACTCTTCACTGCTTTCAGTAACCTACCTCCTACACCATACACTTGCAACATCTGCCACATTGCCCCCCTATCCACCCTGTCATACGCCTTTTCCAAATCCATAAATGCCACAAAGACCTCTTTAGCCTTATCTAAATACTGTTCACTTATATGTTTCACTGTAAACACCTGGTCCACACACCCCCTACCTTTCCTAAAGCCTCCTTGTTCATCTGCTATCCTATTCTCCGTCTTACTCTTAATTCTTTCAATTATAACTCTACCATACACTTTACCAGGTACACTCAACAGACTTATCCCCCTATAATTTTTGCACTCTCTTTTATCCCCTTTGCCTTTATACAAAGGAACTATGCATGCTCTCTGCCAATCCCTAGGTACCTTACCCTCTTCCATACATTTATTAAATAATTGCACCAACCACTCCAAAACTATATCCCCACCTGCTTTTAACATTTCTATCTTTATCCCATCAATCCCGGCTGCCTTACCCCCTTTCATTTTACCTACTGCCTCACGAACTTCCCCCACACTCACAACTGGCTCTTCCTCACTCCTACAAGATGTTATTCCTCCTTGCCCTATACACGAAATCACAGCTTCCCTATCTTCATCAACATTTAACAATTCCTCAAAATATTCCTTCCATCTTCCCAATACCTCTAACTCTCCATTTAATAACTCTCCTCTCCTATTTTTAACTGCAAACTTGTTAATCTCATCCAAAACTTTTTCTTATTTTCAACAAAATTTGTTGATAACATCTCACCCACTGCTCTCTTTTTACACTGCTTCACCACTCTCTTAACTTCTCTCTTTTTCTCCACTCTTCCCTCCTTGCATCACTTCTACTTTGTAAAAACTTCTCATATGCTAACTTTTTCTCCCTTACTACTCTCTTTACATCATCATTCCACCAATCGCTCCTCTTCCCTCCTGCATTTCCTGTAACCACAAACTTTTGAACACTCTAAACTACATTTTTAAACCTATACCTCTTCGACCCCATTGCCTATGCTCTCATTAGCCCATCTATCCTCCAATAGCTGTTTATATCTTACCCTACTGCCTCCTCTTTTAGTTTATAAACCTTCACCTCTCTCTTCCCTGAAATACTGTTCACATATATGCTTCAATGTAAACACTTGATATACACATCCCCTACCCACTCTAAACCCTCCTTGCTCATCTGAAATCCTACTCTGTCTTACCTCTAATTCTTTCAATAATAACCCTGCTGTACACTTTTCCTGGTATACTCAGTAAACTTATTCCCCTATAATTTTTACAATCTCTTTTGTCCCCCTTCCCTTTATATAAAGAAACTAACAAGCTCTCTGCCAATCCCTAGGTACCTTCTCCTTTTTCATAAATTTATTAAACAAAAATGCCAACCACTCCAACACTATATCCCCCCCTGCTTTTAACATTTCTGTCATGATCCTGTTAGTTCCAGCTGCTTTACCCTCTTTCATTGTACGTAATGCCTCGCGCACTTCCCCCAGACTCGCATCCTGCTCTTCTTCACTACTAAAAGATGTTATACCTCCCTGATCAGTGAATAAAATTACTGCCTCCCTTTCTTCATCGACATTTAAAAGTTCCTCAAAATATTCCCGCCATCTACCCAATACCTCCAGGTCCCCATCTACTAACTCCCCTACTCTGTTTTTAAGTGACAAATCCATTCATTCCCTAGGCTTTCTTAACATGTTTATCTCGCTCCAAAATTTTTTATTATATATATAAAATTTCTTGACAGTGCCTCTCTCACTCTATCATCTGCTCTCCTTTTGCACTCTCTCACCACTCTCTTCACCTTTCTTTTACTCTCCATAGTGTGCTAAAAATATATAGCCAAGACAGGACCCACAGCATTGGTTTTAAGTTGGAAAAATTCCGATTCAGGAAGGATATAGGAAAGCACTGGTTTGGTAATAGAGTTGTGGACTATTGGAACAAACTCCCGAGTACCGTCATAGAAGCTAAAACGTTGTGTAGTTATAAAAATAGGTTAGATAAATACATGAGTGGGTGGGTGTGAGTTGGACCTGACTAGCTTGTGCTGCTAGGTCAGATGCCATGCTCCTTCCTTAAGTGAATGTGACCTGAACTGACTAGGTTGGGGCATTAGTTTGGGCTGGTGGAGGACTTGGACCTGCCTTGTATGGGCCAGTAGGCCTTCCACAGTGTTTCTTCTTTCTTATGTTCTTATGTGTCAGAAATGAAAGCATTAATTTATGGTCAGCTAAATGCAAAACTGATTATAAACAGGAAAAACAAGAAGAGAATGAGGAGGAAGAAACAAAGGCAGCTAAAGGAGTCTCCTTTCAAGTGGGTGAACCAGAAGTTGCTGAGGAATTGCTGACAGGGTGAGACACTTGTTATTTCTAATTATTTTTTACTCTGTAACATTATTTCTAATTATTTTTTGCTCTGTAACATTATTTCTAATTATTTTTTACTCTGTAATGTTGTATGAACTTTTCATTTGTATCACTGTTGTTTATACATATACAGTAGCTCCTTTTTCCCTATAATATATTAAGTGTTCTTAAACTGAATATAGAATATTCCTGTGCATAAAGCATAATACTACAATAATCGCTGTGTTACAGAAAGGAGGCAGATGTAAGCAGTCCTCCCAAACCGACTCTACGTAAAAACTTCTCTTCAGGTCTTTCATCCGATGATGAGGAAGATGCACCTTTACTCTCTGATGATTCACAACTCAGGTAATCTACATTTGATTTGTGTCATTTATAAATTGAATTACTAGAAAACATCAGTAACTGATATCCCAAATAATTTGTTGTTGACTTGTGATACAGTGCTCTTATTAGTGGTTTTAATGTTTTAAATAATTGTGCTGTATATTATTATCATCATCCATCACTTTTGTTGTTCCCCCCCCCCCCCTTTTTTTTTTAACTTTAACACATCGGCCATTTCTCACTGAAGCAGGGTGACCTGTTAAAGAAGAAACACCACCATCATCACTCACTCCATCACTGTCTTGCCTTATTATGTTGCTTCTTGCCACAACAACCATTTTTCTTAGCCTTCTCTGCTGTAGCCTATGTCTTAGTGTTAAGGATGAAAGTTTAAGTTGGCATATTGGTACTTGTAATAAGTAACACTGTACATCAAATCTAATGACTTAAGGATATAATTAAATATACAGTGGTACCTCGGGCTATGAACTTATTTCGTTCCAGATGGCTGTTCGAGTGCTGATACCGAACGAATTTGTTCCCATAAGGAATAATGTAAATTAGATTAATCCGTTTCAGACCACCAAAAATACACTTACAAAAGCACTTACATAAATACACTTATATAATTGTTCGTGTTTTGAGCTGTTCGTATCCTGAGGTACCACTGTAATTCTGTATAATAATAAAATTAATGAAATAAGTACATTAACCCTTTCAGGGTTTCGGCCGTACTAGTACGGCTTACGCACCAGGGTTTTTGACGTACTAGTACGCCTAAATTCTAGTGCCCTCAAATCTAGTGAGAGAAAGCTGGTAGGCCTACATATGAAAGAATGGGTCTATGTGGTCAGTGTGCATGGTATAAAAAAAATCCTGCAGCACACAGTGCGTAATGAGAAAAAAAAAACTTTGACCGTGTTTTTGGATTAAAACAACGACTTTGCACTGTATTTTCGTATGGTGTTTATTGTTGTAGTCTAGTTTTCCTGGTTTCATTTTATAGAGTGGAAGACATATTACAGAAATTGAGATGATTTTGACTGGTTTTACAAAGAAAACAACCTTGAAATTGCGCTCAAAGTAGCAGAAATGTTCGATTTTTACCAAAGTTCAAAAGTAAACAAATCATGCTATGCATCCAATACACGTCAACTGGTGAGTCTAATATTCTTTCACAAGTGCGCTGATAGTATTTATACCATTTCTACACCAATGCAGTAGTCTGCATAACAGTAAATCTTCTATTTTTTTGTGTGAATAAAAATTAAAAGTGGAAAGCAAAAGAATGTAAGAGGGGCATTGGGACGTGACTGATGAACAGAGGAAATGTTATTTTAGTGCCAGGAATGTCTTTCTTGTTTATTCTGGACCCTATTTGGAAATTGGCATCTTTTGAAATTTGTGTAAAATTGGCAAAATTGCTAAATTCTGACCACTGTATTGGATAGTTGAAATCGGTAAATGGGTGGTTTCTTGTACTCATTTGATAGAAAAAATGGAGTTCTAGCGAAATAGTTATGATTTGTGTCGACAAGCACACTGGAATTGGCCAAAAATAGGGCTCAAAGTGGGCAAAATCGCCGATGCATGAACATCGTCGAGACTGCTAACTTCGCGAGAGCATAATTCCGTAAGTTTTCCATCAAATTTCATACTTTTGGTGTCATTATGATCGGGAAAAGATTCTCTATCATTTCATGAGAATTTTTTTTTTTTTTTTTTTTTGAAATTTGGCCGACCCTGAGAACAAGTTTCTGAGAGGGCCTGTCGACCCTGAAAGGGTTAAAAACACAACACTTGTCTGACTTTTACAGTAAATTCCCAATATAATAAACTTTCAAAACTATGGACAAAATGAACTATTTAAGTTACACCTTTAACTCCTCTATATTCAGTGTTTATTGCAGTATATTTGTAAATTGTCTGCTATATTAGGTATACAGTAGAGTCCATTAAAAATTTTTTTTGCTTTTTTGTAACTTTCAAATTTAATAGCCCCTAATAGTCTGTTATATTGAAAGTTTACTGTATCTGTATTATACATGGTGTTCTTATTATACATTCAGAGACATTATAGCAAACTTGGGAGTAAAGTAATTCATTGGATAATGAATCACATTTTTTTCCATTGACTTCACTTTTTTTTAATACATTGGCTGTGTCCCACTGAGGCAGGGTGACCCGAAAAAGAAACACTTTAACTATCATTCACACTATCACTGTCTTGCCAGAGGTGCACAGATATGACAGTTTAGATGTCCTTCTAAACAGCAAATATCTCATACCCCTCCTTTAATATACAGCCTCTCCTCACTTAGCGATGTACTCGTTTACCGACGCCTCGGACTTATGATGGGCTCTCTGACCAGTATTCATACATAAATAATGTAGTAGTATATTAGAGCCGATTTCCTTTATTTTGTTTATTTCAATATACAGTACACTACTGTATAAACATTTAAAAATACAGTGGTACCCTGAGTTTTGAACTGCTCCCAACTCAAACAATTATGCAAGTGTATTTGTGCAAATGCATTTGTAAGTGTATTTTTGGGGGTCTGAAACGGACTAATCTAATTTACATTATTTCTTATGGGAACAAATTCGTTCGGTATTGGCACTCGAACAGCATTCAGGAATGAAATAAGTTTGAAACTCGGGGTACCACTGTGTACTTGAAATGTTATAAATGGTACAAAGGTGACATTAAAATAATATCAAAGATGGTTGACACAAACTCACTACTATTATAGTATGCTCCTCACTTGGTGAAAAATTCGTTTAACGACTTAGTCTCAGAAATGGAACTCTGTCTTAAGTGAGGAGAAGCTCTATACAATATTTAGTAATTTTTCAAATTTTATCCAGCTACTGGACCACTGTGACAAGGTCCTGGATGCTACAGAGGATATGGACCACTATGATAAGGTCCTGGATGCTATAGAGGATAAACAAAATGCAGATGTAGTATACACAGACTTTGCAAAAGCCTTCGACAAGTGTGACCACGGTGTAATAGCACACAAAATGTGTGATAAAGGAATAACAGGAAAAATTGGTAGATGGATCTATAACTTCTTAAAAAATGAAACACAAAGAGTAAAAGTAAAGAGTAAAGTCTGAGGCAGCTACGGTGAAAAGCTCGGTTCCATTAGGCACAGTACTCACTCCCATCCTGTTCCTCATCCTCATATCTGAAGATATAAGCCATAGCTGTGTGTCTTCCTTTGCGGATGACACCCGAATTGCCATGACAGTGTCCTCCATCGAAGATACGCAGAACTCCAAGTGGACATCAACCAAATCTTCAAATGGGCCACTCAAAACAATATGTTCTATGAAGAGAAATTTCAACTTCTCAGATATGGAAAACTTGAGGAAATTAAAACTGTATCAGGGTATACAACAAATTCAAACCATACAGTAGAGCAAAAAAGGAATGTGAAGGACCTGGGAGTGATAATGTCAGAGGATCTCACTTTCAAAGACCACAACAGTATATCTATTGCATCTGCTAGAAAAATAATAAGATGGATAATGAAAACCTTCAAAACTAGGGATGCCAAGCCCATGATGATTCTCTTCTAACTGCTTGTTCTCCCTAGGCTGGAATACTGCTGTACACTAACTGCCCCCCCCATCCTCCCAAGGCAGGCAAAATTGCTGACCTGGAGAGTGTATAGAGAACTTTCATGGCACACATAAGTATGATAAAGCACCTGAATTACTGGAAACAGTTGAAATCCCTTGATTTGTATTCCCTGAAATGCAGGCAAGAGAGATACATGATAATATACACCTGGAAAATCCTAGAGGGATTAGTACAAAACTTGCACATGAAAGTCACTCCCCATGAGAGCAAAAGACTTGGCAGGAGATACAACATTCCCCCAATGAAAAGCAGGGGTGCCACAGGTACACTGAGAGACAACACAATAAGTGTCAGGGGCCCAAAGACTGTTCAACTGCCTCCCAGCATACATAAAGAGAATTACCAATAGACCCTTGGCTGTCCTCAAGAAGGCACTGAACAGGCACCTAAAGTCAGTACCTGACCAGCCAGGCTGTGGTTCGCACGTCAGTTTGTGTGCAGTCAGCAGTAACAGCCTGGTTGATCAGACCCTGATCCACCATGAGGCCTGGTCTCAGACCGGGCTGTAGGGGCGTTGACCCTCTAAGCCCTCTTCAGGTCTCGAGGTATACCATTGGTGTGTATTCAAAAACTCAAGGCTGGCTTGGGTGCCAAAGTTGAGGGAGTGCCAGAAATCAAAGCACAGAAAAAGGACAAAATATCACTATCAGTTTACAAGAAACATGTGAACGGTTTAGAAAAGAAATTCCAAAGTACATGAAAAAAATTAAGGCATTAGAGGTGAGACAGGTGTTGAGGGAGAGAGGTATGGCTGGAAATAAACAATAAAATTATGCACAGGAATTTTTATATTTCCAGCTAAAAATTTTTTTTTTATAAAATATGGGATGGGGTGAGCACCAAGTCAGTGTTGACTTAGGGTACCTTAACATCTTAAGCTTGTCCTCTGAGGAATGAGCATTTTAGGTGAAAATCTTTGGTTACAAATTTCAGTAGTTGTCAGCTTTTGATCTTCGCTCCATACCTTTAGATTCTATGTTTTTTATTAAGTTGCTGCAACTGCAGGTTAATTGCCAGCATTGATGTTATTCACATAATGAGCAATTGCTTTCACATTGTTGATTATGCAGACAAAGAGTTTTGCTCTTAGCACCTGGTCTCTCATCAACATTTACCTGCTGTAAACTAGCCAGTTTTGTGTTTAATCTTGGGTGAAGTGATTCAGGTGAAGTGATTCAGTGGAGTATAAGTTACTTGATGACCATTTGGAAGTCATAATAGCTGGTAATAAATTTAATAATACTAATAATAATTGTAAATGCTGCAGTGAGGAGACGGCTGGAGGCACTGAAGATGTCCTGTCTTAAGAGCAATGTGTGGTGTAAATATTATGCAGAGAATTTGTAGCGTGGAAATAAATTAGAAGGAAGTGTGGAGTTACTAAAAGTATTAGTCAGAGGGCTGAAGAGGGGCTGTTGAGATGGTTTGGTCATTTAGAGAGAGTGGAACAAAGTAGAATGATTTGGAGAGCGTATAAATCTGTAGGGGAAGGAAGGCAGGGTAAGGGTTGACCCCAAAAAGTTGGAGGGAAGATAAAGGAGGTTATGTGGATGAGGGGCTTGGACTTCTAGCAAGCATGCATGAGTGTGTTAGATATTCATGAATGGAGACGTATGCTTTTTTGACCTGACAAGCTGTAGGAGTGTGAGTGTGAAGGGATTCAGGGAAACCAGTTAGCTGGACTTGAGTCCTGGAACTGGGAAGTACAATGCCTGCACTTTAAAGGAGGGGTTTGGGATATTGACAGTTTGGAGGGGCATCTGAACTTCTCTGGAGTTCAGATGTCCCTCCAAATCTGGGCTCCAGATCTGGGCTCCTCTGCAAAGACAGTGATTATGTATGAGTGATGGTGAAAGTGTTGAATGATGAAAAGTTTTTTCTTTCTTTTTGGGTTTTTCTTTCTTTTTGGGTCACCCTGCCTTGGTGGGAGATGGCCGACGTGTTAAAAATGGTCATGTTGAACTCCATGAGGGCGTGGAGAAGAAACCTTCCTCCTTAAGCCATGTGTGTAGTAAGAGGGGACTAAAATGCGGGGAGCAAAGAGCTAGTGAGAGATGACTGGTATGCTAAAAAAAATTATTATGAATTTTGAAGCACTAAAAAACATGATGAACAAACCATGACACTACTTGCACTTCAAAATGTGTAATTTATGTGATGAAAGACTGGATATCAGATTGGAGGGAGAGAGTATGGAGGAGGTGAATGTATTCAGATATTTGGGAGTGGACGTGTCAGCGGATGGGTCTATGAAAGATGAGGTGAATCATAGAATTGATGAGGGGAAAAGGGTGAGTGGTGTACTTGGGAGTCTGTGGAGACAAAGAACTTTGTCCTTGGAGGCAAAGAGGTTAATGTATGTGAGTATAGTTTTACCAACGCTCTTATATGGGTGTGAAGCATGGGTGATGAATGTTGCAGCGAGGAGAAGGCTGGAGGCAGTGGAGATGTCATGTCTGAGAGCAATGTGTGGTGTGAATATAATGCAGAGAATTCGTAGTCTGGAAGTTAGGAGGAGGTGCGGGATTACCAAAACTGTTGTCCAGAGGGCTGAGGATGGGTTGTTGAGGTGGTTCGGACATGTAGAGAGAATGGAGCGAAAGAGAGTAACTTCAAGAGTGTATCAGTCTGTAGTGGAAGGAAGGCGGGGTAGGGGTCGGCCTAGGAAAGGTTGGAGGGAGGGGGTAAAGGAGGTTTTGTGTGCGAGGGGCTTGGACTTCCAGCAGGCATGCATGAGCGTGTTTGATAGGAGTGAATGGAGACAAATGGTTTTTAATACTTGATGTGCTGTTGGAGTGTGAGCAAAGTAACATTTATGAAGGGGTTCAGGGAAACCGGCAGGCCGGACTTGAGTCCTGGAGATGGGAAGTACAGTGCCTGCACTCTGGCAGTTTAAAAACTGTAGTGTAAAGCACCCTTCTGGCAAGACAGTGATGGAGTGAATGATGATGAAAGTTTTTCTTTTTCGGGCCACCCTGCCTTGGTGGGAATCGCCGACGTGTTAATAAAAAAAAAATAAAAAAATTTTTTTATTTATTTATTTTAGAGGGAATAGGTGTCTTACTGAATGTGCAGTTGTATAACAGATTGTTGCATGAATAAGAGATGTATAACAAAGACCCCCTTCCCTGTATTAGAATTTAAAGAGAAGACTAGTTTTTAGATGCATGTTGTTGGAAAATAGAATTCTAAGGAACACCATTTAACCCCTTGACTGTCGCAACCCCCAATCCTGAGGTGTCTCCTGGTGTCGCAAAATTTAAAAAAAAAAAAAATATTTTTTCTTATGAAATGATGGAGAATCTTTTCCCGATTGTAATCACACCAAAACAACAAAATTTGATGGAAAACTGACGGAATTATGCTCTCGCGAAGTTAGCGACCTCGGTGCTGTTTACAAATCGGCAATTTCGCTCACTTTGAGCCCTATTTTCGGCTAATTCCGTTGTTCCAGTCACCCAAACTCATAGCTATTTCTTTAGAACTCCATCTTTTCTATCGATTGAGTACAAGAAACTGCCCATTTACCGATTTCAACTACCTAATAATGTGGTCAGAAATTTGCAATTTGGCCAATTTCACGAAAACTAAAAAATATGACTATTTCAAAATAAGGTCCAGAATGAACAATGCAGACATTCCTGGCTCTAAAATAACATTTTCTTTGTTCATCAGTCATGTCTCCAGGCCCCTCTGATGTTACTCTTGCTTTCTATTTTGAATTTATATTCAAACAAAAAATAGAAGACTTATTATTATGCAGACTACTGCAATACTGTAATAATTGTATAAATAACATCAACCCATTCATGACTGCATATTAGAATGGCTAGTTGGACATTTATTGGACAATGGCATCATTTGTTTACTTTTGAACATTGGCAAAAATCAAACATTTCCCCTACTTTGAGCTCCATTTCTAGGTTCTTTTTATAGTAAAATCAATCAAAATCACCTCTATTTCTATAATATGTTTTCCATTCTATCAAATGAGACCAAGAAAACGAGAATACAACCATAAATACTATATGAAAATAGACCACAAAGTTGGCATTTTAATTAAAAAAAACAGTCGGAGTGTTTTTTTCTCATTATGCACTGCGTGCTCCAGGATTTTTTTTATATGGTGCACACTGACCACACAGACCCATTCTCTCACATGTGGGCCTACCAGTTTTCTCCTGCTTGATTTGAAGGCGCTAGAATTTATGAGTATACATACGTCAAACACGGTACCTCGTAAGACGTATATATACGGCCGCAACAGTCAAAGGGTTAATATATAGTATTAGAAGTGTAATATACTCTTTGACTAATGTTGTTTTCATTTATAGGTGTATATAAATACTTGTCATTTCCAGATCCTGCATTCGGCCGGTAGAATACGATTTTCCGTATATTGATGAGTCATCTCGTAAGAAGAATCGTGTCCAGTTTGAAATCGGTATGCATGGGGTCGGGTGTTTTAATAGTAAATCTGATACAAATTTTTTATCCTTCCTCCTTTTACACCATCCTTGCCAGAATCCTTTATTTGTTAACCTGTACTGTCTCTGTCAAAGTTTTTCCTGATGGTTATCTCTAAACAAATCTGTTATTGTCGTAGAGAATTTTGTAACTTTATATTTAAATGTCATATCATGTGGAATTTTGTTAAAGGGCTACGAATAAACACAAGTTACATCCATTATGTTTTCATAGTCTTTATCTTTGGCGAGTTAGGCATATAAATAGTCTTGTAAAAACACTGATCAGAAAGTTCCATGTTTACATTCACCAGTATAAGCTAATGCTTATTCTTGAAATAATGTAGTTATTGCAAATCTAAAATTATTTGCTTATCTGGCCATTATATTTATTATAAAGTTGATCTTGTTATTCCAAAAATGTTCAGTCCTTCAAAAATTCCTGTTACCCACATGTAACACCTAAATTATATTTATGATGGTTTTAGTAAATTTACAGTGACATAAAGAATTTTCTCTGACTTTTTTAAGAAAGCATTGTTTTGTTCTGCATTCATTTTCATTTTGTCATCAGTTCATAGATTTGTTTAGTTTAATGCCATGCCAATATAAGTACTTATTCTCAACACTGAAATGAATAATAATTATAATAATAATATCTTTATTTATATAAGTATGTACATGTACAAGGTATACAGGCCTAGCTGACATCAATGACATACTACTATATAGAAAGGCACTTGTTATGCAGAGCATTTTGGGCAAATTAGGTCAGTTTTGTCCCAGGATGCAACCCATACCTGTTGCTTAACACTCAGGTACCCATTTTATTGATGGGGAACATAGACAACCAGTATAAGGAAAGATGCCCAATGTTTCTACCCTCACCAGGAATTGAACCCGGACCCTTGCCGTGTGAAGTGAGAGCTTTAGCCACCAGGCCACAGGGCACTATAAAATACCAACCTGATTACCCAAAAATATTCTGAGCACTATGAAATAAACAGTAGTACTGTAGTTGTATAGATATACAATCCATTGTATAAAAAAAGAATACAAAGGCAGGAATATGAAAACAACAACAAGGTGATGATTGACATAGCTGAAGCAGCTAGGAGTGCACACAGGGCTAAAATACATGGGTGATTTCAGTCACAAAGAAATAGATTGGAAGAACTGGAACCCACGTGGGGGATTGGAAATGTGGAGTGCTGAGTTGATGGGGGTTATTTGAGGAAACTTTTTTTGAGTCAGCATGTGAAGAACATGAAGAGACAGACAGACAGACAGACAGACAAACAGAAGATAAGCCAGAAAAACTGGTCTGCTTTTACTGCTGGTATATCTGACATAGGCAAAATAGAATATAACAGCCCCCTGGGCACTAGTAATCATGCAGTCTTAAACTTTAAGTACCTAGTGGAACTGAAAGTAGAGGGAAGAATGACAGGTGGAGAACACAAGAATCCCAACTTTAGAAGAGGATATTTCAAGAGGAGGAGAGAATTCCTGTATACAGTGCATTGGTAAAGTGAACTGGAAGGAAAGTCAGGGGATAAGATGATACCTGAAATGCACAGGATACTAGTGGCTTTCTTTTGTGCATGTCGTAAACGTGCATTGGTTATGGAGGAAGAATTCTGTCCCACTTCCCCGTGGAGATAAATGGAAATAAACAAGAACAAGAACTGGTAAGAAAATAGAAGAAAACTCAGAAGGGTATGTATATATACGCTTGTACATGCATGTGTAGTGTAACCTAAGTGTAAGTAGAAGTAGCAAGACATACCTGAAATCTTGCATGTTTATGAGACAGAAGAAAGACACCAGCAATCCTACCATCACCTAAAACAATTACAGGCTTCCGTTTCACACTCACTTGGCAGGACGGTAGTACCCCCCTGGGCGGTTACTGCCTACCAACCTATTACCTAGGATTTTATTATATGTAACCTACATTTTGTAAATTACAAAAAACAATAGTTTCTTTGAGTGCCTAGCTGGAAATTGCAGAGAGGCAGAGGAAAATTTAATACCCAGAAGAAGATGCAGAAACAATAAAGACATTTCTAGTTCAACCAGAAATGCAGAGAGGCAAAGAAAAGAAGCATAAGAGTGTGGAAAAACTAAAAGTGAAGAACAGGCAAGAATAGAGAAGTGAGCAGATTAGCCAGAAATTAATATGGTTGGGTGAAGGGATAGGCTGAGGGACAGTTTGAGAATATAGCAATGAAGGTCAAGTCTGAGCCAAAAATTCTTCACAGCCACACCAGAAGAAAGACTAAGGAAGCTTGTGCAGTGCTGATAAAATGGTTTGAGAAGGTGTTCTCAGGATAAATTGGCAATACCAGAAATGGATGATGTGTTAAAAAAAATGTGTACTGTATATACATTTATACATACTCAGGCATACAGATATACACAGACACAAATGCAAGGTTGTGAAGATTGGGAAAGGGGTCAGACTATTGGCCAGAGTATGGACTTGGAGGACAAAGGCAACAGACCTCATTCAAAGAGAAGGGCCTGAGTGTAATTATAGTGCCTACTATATCGCCAGAGGTTCACATCAACTGAATAACCTCTAGAGACAATGCTTATCTGGCAAATCTGAGAGTGGTTTTCAGGAATCTCAACGACATCATTCAGGGTTCTTTATACTGCATATGTCTGGCCCATTTTGGAAAATGCAGCACTAGTATGGACCCCACACTTGAAGTAGTACGTATGTTAAGAAATTGGAGAAATGTGTAGAAGTATGCAACACAACTAGTTCCAGAGCTAAGGGGTATGAGTTATGAGGAAAAGCTAAAGGAATTGAATCTACTGATCCTAGAGGACAGAAGTACCAGGGGAGACAAGTTAACAGCATGTTAAAAGACACACGAGTCAGGGATGTCAGGCAGTATTTCTTCAGTCTCAGGGTGGTTAGGAAATGGAATGACCTAGATGAAGATATGGTCGAGGCAGACTCCATGCACATTCTTAAGACTAGGTGTGATAGGGCCCATGAGGCTAAGAGAGAGAGTGAATCTGGCAAGTGGCAAGTTGAGAGATAGGGGCCAGGAGTTAAGACAACCCCAGCAACCACATATAGGTGAGGATATTCATTCTGCATTGTTATGTGGTAATTGGGCATTTTTTACTTAAAATATTTTCTTCACAACTATGAAACTAGTTTTGGAGTATTATGACACTTGGGTATGAGGCAAATATGTAAAAAAAATTAAGTGAAGTTTTAAAGGGGTGGATGGGTAAGTCAGTGGAAAACCTCAGTCAGATGACTAAGACCCACATCAGGAAACACTCGTCCTGTTTTCTGATGAATCTTGCATAACCTAACCTAACTGTGGCAGATGTTATTCTTTTCGTTAGCCTGGATGACATGGAAATGCTGTATCCATCTTGTTGAGTATAAATAATACCTTTTCATAATGTTTAACTACACTGATTCGTCCATTTACTGTTGAAGTTGATGAAGCTCTGGGGAGCGGAAGTACTCACAAATATGTGGAAAAGAACTTTGCTCAAGGGTCAGCAAAAATTATCATTCATTTTACTCGGTAAATTTTGTTAAGTCTGCCTTGACAAAGCTCACACATGAAAAATTGCCTGAAAATATGGAGACATCCTTGAACACTGTTTTTTTCCACAGTCATAAGGAAAGAAAATTTAAAACATGGAAAGTTTCTACTGACATTTTAAATTGAAGTTCAAGTCATAAAACTACTGTGTTTTTAAATATTTTGATATTTTTTACACTAAAGTATAATAAATAAATACTGTATTTCATTTTTATATAAAAATTTAGAAATTAAGTTGTATTTTGGTTTTTGGAAACTAATACAATTGACTGTATGACTTAATTTCATTGATAACATTATAATTGACATTGTAATTGAAATCTGCATGAAAATTTATATTTGTAGTATAATGGCACTTGAATTTGTTATATTTTAAGTTATTGAATTAAAATTGTATAATTTAGCAGTTTTCATTAAGAAGTCTCAAGTTAGACTGTTAGATAAATATTAAAATTATTTTAGTTTTTCTTTGTACACATCATGTAGCTCAGACTGCTTACTCATATCTCTTTTTCTTGGTCACATTATTACTGCTTAATGTTTTAATGGTCAGTGACTTTCTACACAGTCTGAAGCACTCAAAATCAATTAAGAAAATAATAGTTTAATTTTTATTTTAACACACTGGCACTCCCACCAAGGCAAGGTGATCTTAAAAGAAAAAGAAAAGTTCTGCTTTAATACCTTTAGTTCTGCTTTAATTTTATTTGTGCTTTTTTTCCCTTCAAGTAGCATAATTTCTTCTTTTTTATATTGAAACACAATAAAAGGCTAGTAACCCCTTCTGTATGCATTACTAAATTTAAAAATCGAAGCTTTCATTTTTCTTTATGGGCCACCCTGCCTTGGTGGGATATGGCCATATAATAAAGAAAAAGGCTATCAGAAATCATTTTTAAATTAGTAGAAAGGAAGTACCGTGGACCCCAGCATAACGATATTATTTCAATCCAGAAGTCTGTTTGGGTGCCGTTGTAGACCGAATTTGTTCCCATAAGAGGTATTGTGAATTGGATTAGTCCATTTCAGACCCCTAAAAGTACACCTACAGGAGCACTTACAAAAATAAACTTACATGATTGGTCGAGTTGGGAGCTGATCGTTATCCGGGGGTCCACTATATTATTAAATATGAGAAGCAAGAAAGTTCACTAAATGTAATAATTTTGGTAGAATTACTGACAAAATGTTAGGTAAAAGAATTCTTGTGACCCATGTATCCTTCCTAATTACTAAATGTTATGAGATAAGCATTGTTTAGTGTTATTGGAATACTGTATATTCTAGGATAGTATATTGAGGGTATGGCTAAAGTAAAAATCAATCTTACCTGTAATATCATAGAGCTACTGTAATATTAGAGCTACTCTAATATTACTGTATATTTTATCATTGAACACAGATCAATAGCTTGTTTTTTTTATGGCAGGTGAAGATGAGGCACAGCCAGATTTGGAGCACCGAACACGTCGCAGGTTAGTTCTTATCTTTCTGGTTTTCTACTTTGTTTGTCAGATACTTAAATGTTCAGTACTGTACATCTTATTGTTAACAAACTTGGTGTAGAGTTATGTCCTAGATGTGCAGGTACATTGTTAATGTTAGTGCAGTGCTTTTGTGTCTTAAAGTAATTACTTCTTTTAATCCAAGCTTTGTGTATATTTTTTTTCAGGATTAGGATATTTAGAAATAAACAACCTTATATTAGGAAATTATGAATGTCAGATTAGATATTAATTTTAAAGGAATTAATCGTACCCATACAAGATACAGAGCTGTGGTGAAGGATACGAGTGTGCACCTTTTTTTTTCTTTTAGAAAAATATTGTCCTATGAATGCTTTCATTAATTTCTTATTTATTACAAGTTAAAATGGGTTTACTAAGAAGTATTTGTATCTTTATTTGAAAGGTGAAGTGGAATTGGTTGGTTTGGAATTGGTTTGACATGTACACTATGTGTAACTAGTATCATTAGTTAATTTTCTTCAATTAAGACTCATAAATGACTCACAAAATCGTAAATGACACTATCATGGCTTCTATCCCTGCACGTGGTATGGTAAGACTCATAAATGTAAGAGGTTACTTGTAAAACACCTGAACTGAAATAAAATTAACAAAATAAATAATAATATTAATTAATTCATCCATCAAAATATGAGCTGTTATTTTTAACATTTTTTTAAATTTTTATTTTACAAACTGTAACCCAGCATTTGTTCTTTGTTAATGCTAATGAGAGAGTGTAAAACTCTTGTGAGAAAACTGTTTTGATCTAAAGAGGAGGAGGGTGACTTCATTATCTTGAATTAATACACCTTCACCCGGTGGCCTGGTGGCTAAAGCTCCCGCTTCACACACGGAGGGCCCGGGTTCGATTCCCGGCGGGTGGAAACATTTCGACACGTTTCCTTACACCTGTTGTCCTGTTCACCTAGCAGCAAATAGGTACCTGGGTGTTAGTCGACTGGTGTGGGTCGCATCCTGGGGGACAAGATTAAGGACCTCAATGGAAATAAGTTAGACAGTCCTCGATGACGCACTGACTTTCTTGGGTTATCCTGGGTGGCTAACCCTCCGGGGTTAAAAATCCGAACGAAATCTTGTCTTATCTTATCTTATCAATTTGTTCTGATTCTACAAATAGTTTCTTATATGCTAATATTCATTTGTATGCTGTTGATCTTTCATACGAACACTAACTTAATGTAATATTTTTGACACACCAGCCTTCTCCCACTGAGGTAGGGCATCTAAAAAAAATTGAGGAGACACATTCACTGTCATTCATTTACCCGCTCTTAATTCTACATATTGTAATCCTCCCCAACATTCAAACATTGATTGTATTTTCTTTATGTTAATATGCTAGAATCCTCATCACCTATAATCACAATCAACTTGTTATTTCTTAACCCTTTGACTGTTTCAGGCCCCTCTCTGAAACTGTCATTCTATGTCGCTCAATTTTTGAAAAAAAAAAAAAAAATTTTTTTATTATGAAATGATAGAGAATCTTTTCCCGATGGTAATGACACCAAAAGTTCGAAATTTGGTTGAAAACTCATGGAATTATGCTCCCGCGAATTTAGCGGTCTCGGCGACATATGCGTATCGGCGATTTCGCCGAATTTAAGCCCTATTTTCAGCCAATTCCATTGTTCCAGTTGACCAAACTCGTAGCTATTTCTTTAGAACTCCATTTTATCTATCAGCTGAGTACAAGAAACCTCCCATTTACTAATTTGGACTACCCAATATGGTGGTCAGAAATTGGCAATTTGGCCAATTTCACGCAAACTAAAAAAGATGCCAACTTCAAAATAGGGTCCAGAATAAACAAGGTAGACATTCGTGGCACTAAAATAACATATGCTCTGTTCATTAGTCACATCTCTAGGCTCCTCTTACATTATTATTGCTTTCTATTTTGATTTTTTATTCATACAAAAAAATACAAAATTTACTGTTATGCAGACTACTGCATTATTGTAAAAATGGTATAAATAATATCAGTGCACTAGTGAAAGAATATTAGACTCCCCAGTTGACGTGTATTGGACATGTGGTGTGATTTATTTACTCCTGAACATTGGTAAAAATCGAACATTTCCGCTAATTTGAGCTCAGTTTCAAGGTCGTTTTCATCATCAAAGTAATGAAAATCATCTCTATTTCTGTAATATGTTTTCCATTTTATCACCTAAGACCATGAAAATGCGAATACAACGATAAATACTATACGAAAATACACCTCAAAGTCGGCGTTTTATTCCAAAAAAACGATCAGAGTTTTTTTTTCTCATTACGCAATGTGTGCTGCAGGATTTTTTTTATGTGGTGCACACTGACCACACAGACCCATTCTCTCACATGTGGGCCTACCAGCTTTCTCCCGCTTGATTTGAAGCCGCTAGAATTATTGAGTATATATACGTCAGAAACATTGGCTCGTAAGACGTATTTATACGTCGAAAACAGTCAAAGGGTTAAATAATTAAACTTGATAAAAGCCATATAACATAAACTAATAAGATATTCAGTTCTTTTGTATTCATTGTAATTATTAAACTTATATTTACACTCGCCTAAGAAACTGTATGTACAAAATTATTCAAATTGTCATTGCCTAATTAATCTTAAGTTAGTCTTAAGTTTGCCCAAAATGCTCTGCATATTAACCCGTTGACTGTTGCAGCCCCAAATCCTGAGGTGTCTCCTGGTGTCGCAAAATTTCCGAAAAAAAAAAAATTATGAAATAATAGAGAATCTTTTCCCAATTGTAATGATGCCAACAGAATGAAATTTGATGGAAAACTGACAGAATTATGCTCTTGCAAATTTAGTGACCTTGGCAATATTTATGAATCGGCAGTTTCGCCCACTTTGAGCGCTATTTTCAGCTAATTCCATTGTTCCAGTCGACCAAACTCATAGCTATTTCTTTAGAACTCCATTTTTCTATCGATTGAGTACAAGAAACTGCCCATTTACCAATTTCAACTACCCAATAACGTGGTCAGAAATTTGCAATTTGGCCAATTTCACGAAAATTAAAAAAAATATGACAGTTTCAAAATAGGGCCCAGAATGAACATTACAGACATTCCTGGCTCTAAAATAACATTTTCTTTGTTCATCAGTCTCATCTCCAGGCCCCTCTGATATTACTCTTGCTTTCTATTTTGAATTTTTATTCAAACAAAAAATAAAAGGTTTACTGTTATGCAGACTACTGCAGTATTGTAATAATTGTATAAATAATGTCAACCCATTCATGACTGCATATTAGAATGGCTACTTGGACATTTATTGGAAAATGACGTTTGTTTACTTTTGAACATCGGCAAAAATCAAACATTTCCCCTACTTTGAACTCCATTTCAAGGTTCTTTTCATAGTAAAACCAATCAAAATCACCTCTATTTCTATAATGTGTTTTCCATTCTATCAAATGAGACCAAAAACACCATAAATACTATACGAAAATAGACCACAAAGTCGGCATTTTAATTAAAAAAATGGTCGGAGTTTTTTTTTTTTCATTATGCACTGCGTGCTGCAGGATTTTTTTTATATGGTGCACACAGACCTATTCTCTCACATGTGGGCCTACCAGCTTTCTCCTGCTTGATTTGAAACCGCTAGAATTTGAATATATATACGTCAAAAACGGTGGCTCGTAAGACTTATATAATATGACCAAAACAGTCAAAAGGTTAAGGGGCTTTCTGCATGCCCATCTAAATGTCATTCACTTTTGTATAAATATTGTATCATGCTGAAATGTAGTATTATTATTATAAGTGTGCATGCATCACAATTCAAATGGGCCTCTGAACTCCTCTTTTAGAGTGCAGGCACCATACATCCTGTTTTCAATGCTTGAGTCCAGCTAACCAGTTTCCATGAATCCCTTCATAAATGCTCACACTCCAGCAGCACATGAAATCATAAAAACTACTTGTCTCCACTCACTCTCATTTAACATGCTGGATGCTCAAGCCCTTAAGACTTAAAACCACCTCTATTCTCTCCATCCAACCCTTGCTGGGGTGACCCCCTACTACTACTATTCCCACTCCAGATTTATATGCCCCCATAGTCATTCTGTCTTGCTCCATCCTCTCTAAAGGGCCAAATCACCTTAACATTTCCTCCTCAGTCCTTTGAATTATACTTTTGGTAACTCTATACCTTCTTCTAATTTCCATGCTATGAATTATCTGCATAATATTAACACCACACAGTGCTGTGCAACATATTATTTTTGTACTTCCAGCCTCCTCTTCATTGCAATGTTTAGAGCCCATGCCTCACACCCATGTAAAAGTATTGGAACCACCATTCTTTGGTACATTTTTTTTTTTTTTTTAAGTACGAATACAGCTGCTTTTAAAACACTTTCTCAAATATTTTTGATAATATTGGTAGATTAGATATTGATCTGTAATTGTTAACCTTTGTGGGTGGGTGTTATCCTGGTTCTTTGAGACTTGTGCAATATGTCTCCATTATGTTATTCCTCAGCTTCATTCTTTCTTTCCATACTTGCCCCTCTCTCCAGTTCACTGTACTTCCTCATTTCATTTTGTCCCTACACATCACTGTTCCTCTGCAATGCTGGCTGCTGCTTTGGCAGATGATGTCGCTGTGGACTGCTCTTCACAATTTTTCGTTCTTGCTATTTTTTCCAGTATTTAACCAGGCATTCACTTCATGATCAACAACTCATTTTTAATGAGAGCTGTTAAATTCTAAGAAAACAACTGACAGGTCCATCAGTCACATTTGAAAATATAAGATAACAACAAGCATAACATGTGCACTAATATATAACAGAAGTGATTAACACAGTGCACCTTCTTAGTATGAATAGAGCTGGCAAATTACTTTCTTTTCTCCTTGCACACAAGACTGGGTATACGTATCTACTTCACTGACCATTACTTCATCAGGCAGATTTCAGCATATAACATCCCAGTTGATTTGCTTCCCATAAAAAGCATTCTTATAACATATCATAAGACGAAAACAAAAGGGAACACAGGTCATATATTATCACTCAGGCCAGTCAAAACATGAGGCACACCATGTTTTGATCAGATTTGTTTTCATTCCGTCTATTAGCCAAAAGCTGTATACAGGAGTCATGAACAGGAATAATTTTAAGATGAATGTAAGCCTTATCCCACCAGCTGGATACCTGGAGGGTGTTCCAGGGGTCAGAGCCCCTGTGGCCTGGTCCATGACCAGGCCCGGATGCACTTGGTGAAAAATTTAACCCCTTCATTGTTGGAAGTCCCAAAATTAAAAGTGCTGACACTGCCAGCATTTCTTTTTTTTTTTTAAATAATGTTTCCTGAAATGGTAGACAGTTTTTTTCTGAAGGTAGTGATGCCAGAAATACGAAATTTGATGGAAACTTATGGAATTACATGTGCAAATTTGGCTGTCTGGGCAGCTGTTTTAAATAAATTCCATTGTTCAATTTGACCAAATTCATAGTTATTTCACTATTATGCCTTCCATTCTATTGACTGGGCACAAGAAACTGCCAATTAAACTATCAGAACTACCCTATAAAGTCACAGAATTGAATAATTTGGCTAATTTTATACAAAATTAAAAAAAAATTCAGTTTAAAAACAGAATCCAAAATAAGAACTGTAGATGAATGATGAATGGAATCCTACAAGGAGGTTGATTTATCTAATTCATTAAGTTTTTTACATGATTTTGCACATGGGTATTGTTCTTATATTTCTTTAGAAGAAATCACTCATAAAATGAATTGTTTTTTTACAAATGACCTTTCGGTGTATGCGTATTTATAAATTCATTAACTGTTATTCACAGTTACTGTATTTCTATCTGCACACCTGCCCATCTCATTTTAATCACATAATTGAGCATCCACTCTACACGTCTTCATTAGACGATGTATAGCAATCTAGAACCAGTCTCCACAGTGAATATTTAGGTCACAGATGGAGGGTAAATGATTGAATTTTAAAGCTTAATGCTCATTTTGTAACATTTAATTAACTGTAGATGAGGATATGAAATTTCATGCATGGGTTTTATCAAGAGATGCATCACGAGAAAGTTAGGTGGTGGGTATATAAAAAATCAGGGTAACAAGTATTACTCTTCCACAGCTTGACCTTCATTTTAAATATTTAATTTGCATAGCAAATATATGCAAGCACTATATCTGCTGTACATGCCTGAAGCTGTTAAAAAATAGCAGTGGAATCCTGAATATCCTGAAAGATGTTATTGGCTTACTTTACATTCTCCAATATTTACAATCATCACAGACACGTCTGTGACAATATCACTTTTCTAGTTTTGCCAACTGTTATTTGCCTCTTTTTCTAAATCCGAATATGACACTGTTCGAAAGACTTGACATTTTCCACAGCTTCAGGTGATCACTAATATACATGACATGTACATTACTAATGTTGTTAATTTTCTTCACATAATCTCAAGGAGTTTGTTCATCAGAGAAATCACTTATATTGTGATCAGGTATGTACACTACTCTCATCAAGGATAAGCTTGAGCACAGAATTATACAATTTGTTTTGCACCTTGAATAATGAATTAAATACTTTTCCTGTTCGTTACTTTTATTCCTACAATGGGCTTATGTTATTTCTTGTCTTGTACAGGATCAGGATATCATATAGAAAATTTTCCCCATTTATTTATAAGTTTTATTAAGTTGACAATTTACCTGACAATTTTTATTGTGAGACTTGACTTGAAATTAAGAGCATTTTGATTTATGAAGAAAATATGTATGTACTTGGGCAGAAAATTTCTTGAAAAATAATAAATATACAGTGCTCCTTTTTATACAGTACTGTGAACTCAACCTTATGATTTATTTATGAAATTTGATACAAAAATGTTCGGTCATACACTGAAGAGTTTGTCAGTTTTCTGGCTTAATTATGTTTGTATTCTTGATTTTTGTGCCATGGTCAGTCCCTTGGATAATAGTTGCTTGGGTGAGAAGTGAGCAGAGCATCAGAGACATTTAGACAGAACACACACACTTGGTATAATCTGTGTGTAATTTTTTTAAACACACTGACTGTCTCTCATTGAAGCAGGGTGACCCAAAAAGAAACACTAAAGTTTTTCTTTTTGGGTCACATGCAAAAAGAAAAATGAAAGTTTTTCTTTTTACATGTAGCAATTTATACACAAAAGTGGGTTACAAGCCCCCTTGCTCCTGGCATCTAATTTGTCTCTTATGACATGCATGGCTTATGGAGGAAAGATTTTCCCCACTTCCCTATGGAGATTACTTTTTGTGTATGTATTAATTATATACCTCTCATCGTGAAGTTTCAGTAACTCAGTTTACTACCAGAAGATAGTCCATTAATTTAAAAAGTCATTAGTTGACTTATCTTTCAAGAATAGAAGTTTTTTTTTTGATGAGCACTGAAGGTGCTTTGTGAATGTAACACGTGGAAGAATGGGGAATATTTAAAAAATATTATTGTTGAGGAGAGGAAGACCTTAAGTGGGCAATATTAGGTGACTCTTTGTACAAGCAAATGAGTCATTTTTTACCATACAGAGAAGGATGACAGAATTAATCCACAAAATTAATACTCTACATTCTTAACCATGTATAAGGCATATGATAGAGTGGATGAGGGAGCAGTGTGGTAGATGTTGCAAGTATGTGGAATAGGTATTAAGTTACTAAATGCTTTAAAGAGTTTTTTTGAGGATAGGCTCAGGTTAGGGTGTGTAGAAGAGAAGGAGATTACTTCTCAGTAAAAGTAGGTCTTAGACAGGGATGTGTAATGTCACCATGGTTGTTTAATATATTTATAGATGGAGTTGTAAAAGAAGTAAATGTTAGGGTGTTGGGGAGAGGGGTGAGATTAAATTACGGGGAATCAAATACAAAATGGGAGTTGACACAGTTACTTTTTGCTGATGATACTGTGCTTATGGGAGATTCTAAAGAAAAGTTGCAAAGGTTAGTGGACGAGTTTGGGAGGGTGTGTAAAGGTAGAAAGTTGAAAGTGAACATAGATAAGAGTAAGGTGATGAGGTTATCAAATGATTTAGATAAAGAAAAATTGGATATCACGTTGGAGAGAGGGAGTGTGGAAGAAGTGAATGCTTTCAGACATTTGGGAGATGATGTGTCAGCGGATGGGTTTATGAAGGATGAGGTTAACCACCATAGAATTGATGAAGGAAAAAAAGGTGAGTGGTGCATTGAGGTATATGTGGAGACAAAACACATTATCTATGGAGGCAAAGAAGGGAATGTATGAAAGTATAGTGGTACCAACTCTCTTATATGGGTGTGAAGCTTGGGTTGTAAATGCTTCAGCGAGGAGGTGGTTGGGGTTAGTGGAGATGTCCTGTTTAAGGGTAATGTGTGGTGTAAATATTATGCAGAAAATTCGGAATGTGGAAATTAGGAGAAGGTGTAGACTCAATAAAAGTAGTATTAGTCAGAAGGCTGAACAGTGGTTGCTGAGGTAGTTTGGTCATTTAGAGAGAATGGATCAAAGTAGAATGACATGGAGAGCATATAAATCTGTAGGGAAAGGAAGGCAGGGTAGGGGTCATTCTCGGAAAGGTTGGAGGGAGGGGGTAAAGGAGGTTTTGTGGGCGAGGGGCTTGGACTTCCAGCAAGCATGTTAGATAGAAGTGAATGGAGACGAATGGTTTTTGGGACCTGACGAGCTGTTGGAGTGTGAGCAGGGTAATATTTAGTGAAAGGATTCAGGGAAACCGGTTATTTTTAAATAGCCGGACTTGAGTACTGGAAATGGGAAGTACAATGCCTGCACTTTAAAGGAAGGAGGGGTTTGGGATATTGGCAGTTTGGAGGGATATGTTATCTTTATATATGCTTCTAAACTGTTGTATCTGGGTGCCTCTGCAAAAACAGTGATTATGTTTGAGTGAGGTAAAAGTGTTGAATGATGTTGAAAGTATTTTCTTTTTTGGGGATTTTCTTTCTTTTTGCATCACGCTGCCTCGGTGGGAGATGGCTGACTTGTTAAAAAAAAGAAAAAAAAATCTTAACCATTATCACTAATGCAGTGGACTAATGTATGATACTTCACAGATAACTTGTATTTAGAGTGGAAACATTACACAACATGCAAACATAATACATAGCAAAGTTAGCAGTCAATGTTTAGTTTGTTTTGGTGCAAAAAAAAAAAAAAGTTTTTATCATATTAATTTGAAAATACAGTGGTACCTTGGGATACGAACAGCTCAAAACTCGAACAGTTTTGTAAGTGTATTTATGTAAGTGCTTTTGTAAGTGTATTTTTGGAGGTCTGAAACGGATTAATCTGATTTACATTATTCCTTATGGGAATAAATTCGTTTGGTATTGGCACTCGAACAGTCTTCTGGAACGAAAAAAATTTGTATCCCGAGGTACCACTGTACTTAATATCTCTCAATACATAACAGATTTTTGAGAAAAGATCTGTTTTTAGGCCAATTCGGCTTGTTAGACTAACTGCCTAAAAATATGGAATTTCCATACATTATTTAAATGAGCAATACTGTAAACCCTCCATATAACAAACTTCAGAAATGTGGAACAAAATCTGTTTCATCAGTCTGTTTGGAAACTATGGACACAGTCCATCATTTACAGAATTTTACATTATTGTTACAATCACAGCAAAACACTCTTCTTTATCCACCACAATTGCCATTACCAGCCACCTGCTCTTCCAGTTAGTTTGTTACATGGAGTGTTTACTGTCATAACATGTGTTATGTGAAGCTGAAAATAGGTGTTAATTTCATACATTACTTATGGTCTCAAGTTTGAGTACCTGATTAGGGGTAGCGTCACATTATACAGTAAAAACCTTAATTTAATTGACAAAATCTGTGGCTGGTTAACATCCAGAAGCAACAGTCGTAGTTTGTTAACTCAGGAATTATCTGTTATTTTTTACTGTTCACTATGTAAATTAATTTTAAATTTAATTGGCAAAGTTCATTATTTTCAGAATTGTCTGGTATTGTTATGATTCACTGGTGAGTGGATTTCAGTATTGTGACTTTATTCTTTATAGGCAACATCCATTAAACCTAGAATTGTTCATTATTGTCATGACGATAGAAGAACAATCTCATCATTTGGATTTAACAGATAACTGCACAAACACAATCAGTATTAGTGGACATTCCTTTCCTTACAAACACCTTAAGTTACACTTACCTGCATTTATAAACAGTACATTTAAGAGGTACTTAAAGCTTTACAACTGCCAAGCTGCTGTGCGAAAACACATGCAACACAGTCATCCTTTCTACTAGTGTTTTGTTTACAAACAACTCGGATGCAAGTTGGGGACCTCCAGTAAAATCACATCTTGGTATTCAATGTGGCCAGCCCAGTAGGGCACTGCTGATGAATTAGACCCATGTAGCACCTGGGTATCTTTATTTTAAAGTCTTTTTGCTAACCACTGGCTTTTTCAATTCAGTACAGACCTTATAAACTAGAGGCAATGAAAGATGAGGTAATCAGTCCCTCAGCCTAGAAGGTGCTTGATACTTTAGTCTTGATGAATCTGAAATACAGGAAGGTGGACAGGGGTATACTGAAATCAAATGCTATGCAGAGGTTCAAGGTGTTGTGACCATCGGGTGAGACACTAATGGAAGTAGGTCTCATTCAAAAGTTAGATCAGAGGTTAGCAAACAGATTGTAGAAAATATCCTCTGTAACAAGATTCCATGGTGTAGCTGTGTCAGACAGGTATCATTACATTAATGGTATATAATGCTGCCTAGGTGGGTCTATGAAAGATGAGGTGAATCATAGAATTGATGAGGGAAAAAGAGTGAGTGGTGCACTTAGGAGTCTGTGGAGACAAAGAACTTTGTCCTTGGAGGCAAAGAGGGGAATGTATGAGAGTATAGTTTTACCAACGCTCTTATATGGGTGTGAAGCGTGGGTGATGAATGTTGCAGCGAGGAGAAGGCTGGAGGCAGTGGAGATATCATGTCTGAGGGCAATGTGTGGTGTGAATATAATGCAGAGAATTCGTAGTTTGGAAGTTAGGAGGAGGTGCGGGATTACCAAAACTGTTGTCCAGAGGGCTGAGGAAGGGTTGTTGAGGTGGTTCGGACATGTAGAGAGAATGGAGCGAAACAGAATGACTTCAAGAGTGTATCAGTCTGTAGTGGAAGGAAGGTGGGGTAGGGGTCGGCCTAGGAAAGGTTGGAGGGAGGGGGTAAAGGAGGTTTTGTGTGCGAGGGGCTTGGACTTCCAGCAGGCATGCGTGAGCGTGTTTGATAGGAGTGAATGGAGACAAATGGTTTTTAATACTTGACGTGCTGTTGGAGTGTGAGCAAAGTAACATTTATGAAGGGATTCAGGGAAACCGGCAGGCCGGACTTGAGTCCTGGAGATGGGAAGTACAGTGCCTGCACTCTGAAGGAGGGGTGTTAATGTTGCAGTTTAAAAACTGTAGTGTAAAGCACCCTTCTGGCAAGACAGTGATGGAGTGAATGATGGTGAAAGTTTTTCTTTTTCGGGCCACCCTGCCTTGGTGGGAATCGGCCAGTGTGATAATAAAAAAAAAAAAAATAATTCTAGTCATCTTCATAGTGAAGATGTTTCGCCAGCCAGTGTCTTTTTTCAATTAAATACAAAGCTTATAAACTGGAGACACTAGAATATGGAGTAATTGAGTCCTCAGCCTGGAGAAGGTGTTCAGTACCTTAGTTTTGATTAATCTGAAGTGTAGATTCATAAAGATTCACTAAGACTAAGGTACTTAACACCTTCTAGACTGAGGGACTGATTATATCATCTACTGTCTCCTCTGTATTGAACTGAAAAAGCTACTAGTTAGTTAAAGGTGTTAGACAGGTGTTTCACATGTCTACCTCACGAACTTGTTCGTATTGTATGTTATTAATGTAGTGATAAGGGCAATACTGTACATTGAACCCTTCATTTAGTGGACTCGTATGGGGATGTAAGTGGCAGATACTGACAATAGATATGAGATTGCTTATTGTTTGCCATGATCATAACAGTGGTGGATGATTCTGTAAGCATATTTCCCTTTCTCTTCTGAATCAATTCTACAGCAGATTTTGTCCCATATTTTCAAAGTACACTAAATTCAGATCCTTTAAATTGAGGGTTAACTTATCTTATCTTACTTGGTCTGTAACAGTGCCTGTAATATTACCATTGCAAAAATACTATACATGTATATTAATCCCTTATTAAAACTTGCATAGTGTACCTATGTATGTACAGTATTTTGAATGGATTGCAGTACTATACTGTACTGTGTTATACCTTCATGTTGTACTGCTTCACTAACTGAGAATCTTTTACAAAATTGTGTCCTAATAGAAGAAAATCAAATATTTGTTTTTGTATCTGTGTTGCACTTGTTTGACTTATATGTAATTCAGTCATATTTCTGTGTGTCACTTTTATTTTATATTTTCTCTTGTTTTCTTGTCTTGCTGATAAGTAACCCATTTACCTATTGAAGATGGTATGTAATTTTTTTATTAACTAATTTAGTACATCTGCTTCATGTAGTTACCCTATCAATATGACACTTGACAAGGCTAGACCAAAACAAAGCATGTTTATCTAACACATCATGTAAGATGGTTTCCCTCTTGTGCACCATCATGTAGTATGGGTTGTCAAAATATAATTTTAGCATTGTTAGGCAACTAATTCATTAAGGAGAAATGTTGTAGGATGATGATGAGTTTCTGAAATGGGTCATTTTGTAATAATTGTCTAATGTTTTGTTTATAGGTAAAAGATAAGTGATTTGAGGATTTTGAAGCTCACAAGAGAATAAAGCATTGCTTCTGATTTTTAGGTAAATCAGAAATACAGCATCAAATAAAAGTTGCAGAGAAATAAAAATAGCAGAGAAATTTGAATTTACAGTATTTTTGCCTAATAGCCTTACTGTTTTGATAAATAGTAAATTTTCTAATAACCATAAAGTTTTTTATGTTTTAAGCTATAAGGTGTGAAATATTTAATTTTTGATACTTGGGACCTGACGATCTGTTGGAGTGTGAGCAGGGTAATATTTAGTGAAGGGATTCAGGGAAACCGGTTATTTTCTTATAGTCGGACTTGAGTCCTGGAAATGGGAAGTACAATGCCTGCACTTTAAAGGAGGGGTTTGGGATATTGGCAGTTTGGAGGGATATGTTGTGTATCTCTATACGTATATGCTTCTAAACTGTTGTATTCTGAGCACCTCTGCAAAAGCAGTGATAATGTGTGAGTGTGGTGAAAGTGTTGAATGATGATGAAAGTATTTTCTTTTTGGGGATTTTCTTTTTTTGGGCCACGCTGCCTCGGTGGGAGACGGCCGACTTGTTGGTAAAAAAAAAAAAAAAAAAAAAAAACCATGTGCATTTTATGTTAAGAATAGTGGAGAAAAGTGATAATAGCTATTATATCACTCTAATCTAGTTAATACTGACATTCAAAAGAAATAATTAGAATAAGAAAAAAAACATAAGATAATTGAATCAATTCTCAGGTTACCCATCAGTAAAATCATTGGATTATCAAAAACTGTGAATATGAAATTCCACACATTAATAGGGACAAGTGTACAGTGTATGTAATGTTAAATTATAAAGCATTGAACAGGCTTCAGAATCTCTATGAAAGAAAGATGAATGAACCGATGTTGATAATAGTGTTAGGAGGTAGGAGCTTCAGCTGTAACCATACACCTGCTTAGGTGAATGTGGTGAAGCTTGGAAACATAATATTTGAATTAAAAGAACATACACAGTGAATACTGATATTTGAGTCAAATCAAATGAAATCCTTTATTTTTTTGTACAGTAATATAGTACAATGTGTAGTTTACATGTAATATAATAATGTCAAAGACAAAGAAAGCCACTAGAATCCATGAACATTTTGGACAGACTAATACTATTGCTTACAGATTACTTAAAGCTAGGCACAGGTTAAGGAGTGGTAAATTTTAATTATGTTTTTTTTATTATTATTATCACACTGGCTGATTCCCACCAAGGCAAGGTGGCCCGAAAAAGAAAAACTTTCACCATCATTCACTCCATCACTGTCTTGCCAGAAGGGTACTTTACACTACAGTTTTTAAACTGCAACATTAACACCCCTCCTTCAGAGTGCAGGCACTGTACTTCCCATCTCCAGGACTCAAGTCCGGCCTGCCGGTTTCCCTGAAGCCCTTCATAAATGTTACTTTGCTCACACTCCAACAGCACGTCAAGTATTAAAAACCATTTGTCTCCATTCACTCCTATCAAACACGCTCACGCATGCCTGCTGGAAGTCCAAGCCCCTCGCACACAAAACCTCCTTTACCCCCTCCCTCCAACCTTTCCTAGGCCGACCCCTACCCCGCCTTCCTTCCACTACAGACTGATACACTCTTGAAGTCATTCTGTTTCGCTCCATTCTCTCTACATGTCCGAACCACCTCAACAACCCTTCCTCAGCCCTCTGGACAACAGTTTTGGTAATCCCGCACCTCCTCCTAACTTCCAAACTATGAATTCTCTGCATTATATTCACACCACACATTGCCCTCAGACATGACATCTCCACTGCCTCCAGCCTTCTCCTTGCTGCAACATTCATCACCCACGCTTCACACCCATATAAGAGCGTTGGTAAAACTATACTCTCATACATTCCCTTCTTTGCCTCCAAGGACAAAGTTCTTTGTCTCCACAGACTCCTAAGTGCACCACTCACTCTTTTTCCCTCATCAATTCTATGATTCACCTCATCTTTCATAGACCCATCCGCTGACACGTCCACTCCCAAATATCTGAATACGTTCACCTCCTCCATACTCTCTCCCTCCAATCTGATATCCAATCTTTCATCACCTAATCTTTTTGTTATCCTCATAACCTTACTCTTTCCTGTATTCACCTTTAATTTTCTTCTTTTGCACACCCTACCAAATTCATCCACCAATCTCTGCAACTTCTCTTCAGAATCTCCCAAGAGCACAGTGTCATCAGCAAAGAGCAGCTGTGACAACTCCCACTTTGTGTGTGATTCTTTATCTTTTAACTCCATGCCTCTTGCCAAGACCCTCGCATTTACTTCTCTTACAACCCCATCTATAAATATATTAAACCACGGTGACATCACACATCCTTGTCTAA
Organism: Cherax quadricarinatus; assembly: GCF_038502225.1. Taxonomy (NCBI): domain Eukaryota; kingdom Metazoa; phylum Arthropoda; class Malacostraca; order Decapoda; family Parastacidae; genus Cherax; species Cherax quadricarinatus. Next base: position 17,275,155 of record NC_091371.1, on the reverse strand, counting down.
GGCCTACTTTTACTGGGAAAAAATTTCCCTCTTTCCTACATACTCTAACTTGAGCCTCACTATCCTTGTAAAAACTCTAAACTGCTTTCAGTAACCTACCTCCTACACCATACACTTGCAACATCTGCCACATTGCCCCCCTATCCACCCTGTCATACGCCTTTTCCAAATCCATAAATGCCACAAAGACCTCTTTAGCCTTATCTAAATACTGTTCACTTATATGTTTCACTGTAAACACCTGGTCCACACACCCCCTACCTTTCCTAAAGCCTCCTTGTTCATCTGCTATCCTATTCTCCGTCTTACTCTTAATTCTTTCAATTATAACTCTACCATACACTTTACCAGGTATACTCAACAGACTTATCCCCCTATAATTTTTGCACTCTCTTTTATCCCCTTTGCCTTTATACAAAGGAACTATGCATGCTCTCTGCCAATCCCTAGGTACCTTACCCTCTTCTATACATTTATTAAATAATTGCACCAACCACTCCAAAACTATATCCCCACCTGCTTTTAACATTTCTATCTTTATCCCATCAATCCCGGCTGCCTTACCCCCTTCATTTTACCTACTGCCTCACGAACTTCCCCCACACTCACAACTGGCTCTTCCTCACTCCTTCAAGATGTTATTCCTCCTTGCCCTATACACGAAATCACAGCTTCCATATCTTCATCAACATTTAACAATTCCTCAAAATATTCCCTCCATCTTCCCAATACCTCTAACTCTCCATTTAATAACTCTCCTCTCCTATTTTTAACTGACAAATCCATTTGTTCTCTTGGCTTTCTTAACTTGTTAATCTCACTCCAAAACTTTTTCTTATTTTCAACAAAATTTGTTGATAACATCTCACCCACTCTCTCATTTGCTCTCTTTTTACATTGCTTCACCACTCTCTTAACCTCTCTCTTTTTCTCCATATACTCTTCCCTCCTTGCATCACTTCTACTTTGTAAAAACTTCTCATATGGGAGGTAGCAAAATTTATAATAGACAGGCAGCAAAATATATTATGATTATGCAGTACAATTTACATTAGTACAGTACTGTAATACAGTTTTAAGTGTGTATTTAATCCTTATAATTTATTTAGTGATCTTGAGTTAATTTGGATTTTTTGAGTAGTTTCAAACTGGAGCTATGATTTCAGGCATAGTATAGTGTTGGTATAGTTAAATTTGGGAGATGAGTGATTTTTTTATTATAGCCCTGAATTAAATGGCAGACAAGGGACCTTTTGCAGGTTCAGACAATGAATTCCCAATCTTGGGGCTCTTTATGTGAAAGAAAGTAATGAAATGCGAGTTTAACCCTTTGAGGGTCGACAGGCCTTCTCCGAAACTCGTTCTCAGGGTCGGCCAAATTTAAAAAAAAAAAAAAATTATTTTCTCTTATGAAAAGATAGAGAATCTTTTCCCGATCATAAAGACACCAAAAGTTTGAAATTTGATAGAAAACTTACGGAATTATGCTCTCGCAAAGTTAGCGGTCTCGGCGATGTTTACACATCGGCGATTTTGCCCACTTTGAGCCCCATTTTCGGCCAATTTCATTGTACTAGTCGACAAAAAACATGAATATTTCGCTAGAACTCCATTTTTTCTATCGAATGGCTGCAAGAAACCACTCATTTATGAAATTCAACTATCCAGTACAGTGGTCAGAATTTAGCAATTTTGCCAATTTCACACAAATTTCAAAAGATGCCAATTTCCGAATAGGGTCCAGAATAAACAAGAAAGACATTCCTGGCACTAAAATGACATTTCCTCTAGTCATTAGTCACGTCTCAAGGCCCCTCTTATATTCTTTTGCTTTCCACTTTGAATTTTTATTTTCACAAAAAATATAAGATTTACTGTTATGCAGACTACTGCATTAGTGTAAAAAATGGTATAAATATTATTGGTGCATTTGTGAAAGAATATTAGACTCACCAGTTGACGTGTATTGCACGCTTGGCACGATTTGTTTACTTTTGAAGTTTGGTAAAAATCGAACATTTCTGCTACTTTGAGCTCAATTTCAAGGCACCTTTCTTTCTAAAACCAGTCAAAATCATCTCAATTTCTGTAATATGTCTTCCATTCTATAAAATGAGACCAAGAAAACTAGAATACAACAATAAATACCATACGAAAATACACTGCAAAGTCGCTGATTTATTAAAAAAAAATGGTCAAAGTTTTTTTTTTCTCATTATGCACTGTGTGCTGCAGGATTTTTTTTAGACTGTGCACACTGACCACATAGACCAATTCTTTCATATGAAGGCCTACCAGCTTTCTCCCACTAGATTTGAGGCCGCTAGAATTTATGAGTACTAGTACGTCAAAAACCCCTACGTGTAAGACGTACTAGTACGACGAAAACCCTCAAAGGGTTAAAAGAGAATGGCTGAATAATACATAAAAAAGTAATGCCCTGTATATGAAGTTTGGAAATAACATTCTGAACAGAGTGTAATAAGAATCTGTGAGCATTATTCCTAGTGGCCTCTGTGGTGTATTTTACATTTAGGGATACCCATAGTGTTGGGACTTTTAATTTATATTAACGAGTGAATTAAAAGTTTGTGTAATATTTTATAGATTGAGTGCTAACTACATATTGATAATCTTCCTTCTTCTTTCAACAAATTGGCCATATCCTACCAAAGCAGGGTGGCCCTAAAAGAAAAACGAAAGTCTCTCTTTTTAACTTTAGTAATATATCCAGGAGAAGGTGTTACTAGCCTCTTGCTCCCACCACTTTAATTGCTTCTTATGACACGCATAGCTTATGGAGATAAGAGGAAACAAACAGGGACAAGAACTAGTAATAAAAATAGAAGAAAACCCAGAGGAATGTGTATATATATCCTTGTACATGCATGTGTAGTGTGACCTAAGTGTAAGCAGAAGTGGCAAGACATACCTGAAACCTTGCATGTTTATGAGACAAAAAAGACATTAGCAATCCTACATAATGTAAAACAATTACAGGCTTCCGTTTTACACTCACTTGGCAGGATGGTAGTACACCTCCCTGGGTGGTTACTGTCTACTGACCTACTACCTTTAATATTGATAATATAGTTGTAATTTTTGAGTCTTTATGAGATGTTTAGAAATTGTGACCATACTCATTTATGTCTGAGTCAATAATAATTTGTATTGGGAATATATTTCTTCATTAACTGTTACATTTAAAAGTATGTTTTTTAGGACTTGAAATTATTAAATACTGTATATGTAACCTTTCCTCTTGATCCTCTTTCAGACGGTCAAACATATTAAATACTGTATATGTAACCTTTCCTCTTGATCCTCTTTCAGACGGTCAAACAAGAGCAGGCGTCGGGACGCTGTAGAGGATCCTGCCTGGCGCCGTCATGCTGGTAGTGAGCACAACTTGCAGTCATATACGGCTCCAACAACTGAAGATGAGGCTAGAAATTTGATTGGTCATGACCTTGATGATATGACAAGTAAGTTGATTAGTTTTGATAAGCTTGACTCTTGTTTAAAAGCATTATGTAATTGCAAGAAAATCTGTTATATTTGAAGATTGAATGGATAGCTAGACTTTATTGCACATTTAAGAGGAATCAGCAGTGGTAAGAAACTAGGGAGGGAGGGAGGGGAATGGGAAAGAGAGAGGAAGAATAGTGGAGAGGAAGGGAGGCATAATTTGGACACATTTACTCCATAAAAAAATGGTACTGTGAGGATTCCTCTTACAATTATCTTAATTCAGTTGACTTGTATCTGGTTAATAGATTTGTTATACCTGGTTTCTTTTCACATGAGGTAGGGTATAATATGTATGGTATTTATTTTTTTATTATCACACTGGCCGATTCCCACCAAGGCAGGGTGGCCCGAAAAAGAAAAACTTTCACCATCATTCACTCCATCACTGTCTTGCCAGAAGGGTGCTTTACACTACAGTTTTTAAACTGCAACATTAACACCCCTCCTTCAGAGTGCAGGCACTGTACTTCCCATCTCCAGGACTCAAGTCCGGCCTGCCGGTTTCCCTGAATCCCTTCATAAATGTTACTTTGCTCACACTCCAACAGCACGTCAAGTATTAAAAACCATTTGTCTCCATTCACTCCTATCAAACACGCTCACGCATGCCTGCTGGAAGTCCAAGCCCCTCGCACACAAAACCTCCTTTACCCCCTCCCTCCAACCCTTCCTAGGCCGACCCCTACCCCGCCTTCCTTCCACTACAGACTGATACACTCTTGAAGTCATTCTGTTTCGCTCCATTCTCTCTACATGTCCGAACCACCTCAACAACCCTTCCTCAGCCCTCTGGACAACAGTTTTGGTAATCCCGCACCTCCTCCTAACTTCCAAACTACGAATTCTCTGCATTATATTCACACCACACATTGCCCTCAGACATGACATCTCCACTGCCTCCAGCCTTCTCCTCGCTGCAACATTCATCACCCACGCTTCACACCCATATAAGAGCGTTGGTAAAACTATACTCTCATACATTCCCCTCTTTGCCTCCAAGGACAAAGTTCTTTGTCTCCACAGACTCCTAAGTGCACCACTCACTCTTTTTCCCTCATCAATTCTATGATTCACCTCATCTTTCATAGACCCATCCGCTGACACGTCCACTCCCAAATATCTGAATACGTTCACCTCCTCCATACTCTCTCCCTCCAATCTGATATTCAATCTTTCATCACCTAATCTTTTTGTTATCCTCATAACCTTACTCTTTCCTGTATTCACCTTTACTTTTCTTCTTTTGCACACCCTACCAAATTCATCCACCAATCTCTGCAACTTCTCTTCAGAATCTCCCAAGAGCACAGTGTCATCAGCAAAGAGCAGCTGTGACAACTCCCATTTTGTGTGTGATTCTTTATCTTTTAACTCCACGCCTCTTGCCAAGACCCTCGCATTTACTTCTCTTACAACCCCATCTATAAATATATTAAACAACCACGGTGACATCACACATCCTTGTCTAAGGCCTACCTTTACTGGGAAAAAATTTCCCTCTTTCCTACATACTCTAACTTGAGCCTCACTATCCTCGTAAAAACTCTTCACTGCTTTCAGTAACCTACCTCCTACACCATACACTTGCAACATCTGCCACATTGCCCCCCTATCCACCCTGTCATACGCCTTTTCCAAATCCATAAATGCCACAAAGACCTCTTTAGCCTTATCTAAATACTGTTCACTTATATGTTTCACTGTAAACACCTGGTCCACACACCCCCTACCTTTCCTAAAGCCTCCTTGTTCATCTGCTATCCTATTCTCCGTCTTACTCTTAATTCTTTCAATTATAACTCTACCATACACCTTACCAGGTACACTCAACAGACTTATCCCCCTATAATTTTTGCACTCTCTTTTATCCCCTTTGCCTTTATACAAAGGAACTATGCATGCTCTCTGCCAATCCCTAGGTACCTTACCCTCTTCCATACATTTATTAAATAATTGCACCAACCACTCCAAAACTATATCCCCACCTGCTTTTAACATTTCTATCTTTATCCCATCAATCCCGGCTGCCTTACCCCCTTTCATTTTACCTACTGCCTCACGAACTTCCCCCACACTCACAACTGGCTCTTCCTCACTCCTACAAGATGTTATTCCTCCTTGCCCTATACACGAAATCACAGCTTCCCTATCTTCATCAACATTTAACAATTCCTCAAAATATTCCCTCCATCTTCCCAATACCTCTAACTCTCCATTTAATAACTCTCCTCTCCTATTTTTAACTGACAAATCCATTTGTTCTCTAGGCTTTCTTAACTTGTTAATCTCACTCCAAAACTTTTTCTTATTTTCAACAAAATTTGTTGATAACATCTCACCCACTCTCTCATTTGCTCTCTTTTTACATTGCTTCACCACTCTCTTAACTTCTCTCTTTTTCTCCATATACTCTTCCCTCCTTGCATCACTTCTACTTTGTAAAAACTTCTCATATGCTAACTTTTTCTCCCTTACTACTCTCTTTACATCATCATTCCACCAATCGCTCCTCTTCCCTCCTGCACCCACTTTCCTGTAACCACAAACTTCTGCTGAACACTCTAACACTACATGTATGGTATATGTAGTATAAATATATTTTATTAACACACAGCCGTTTCCCACTAAGAGAGGTACAGTAGTCCCCCCATATCCGCGGGTGATATGTACCAAGACCTACTGTGGATACCCAAAGCCGGGGATAATAGTGAACCCTATATATAGGTCATTTTATGGTTACATACATACCTATGATAAAGTTTAATTGATAAATTACACACAATAAGTGGAGAATTAGCACTTTTTCATCATTAATATGACGGTCCTACTGTGTATTTGTACACATCAGCCATTTTCCAACAAGATAGAGTAAACCACTAAAGAAAACACATTTGCCATCACTCATTCAATGGCTGTCTTGCCAGAAGTGTGCAGACTTCAGGATTCAAATAACTCATTTTTTTTTTCTAATTCAGCAGTTCAATAAACTTATGAAAACCCACTTGTATATTTTGTGTAACAATTGATTTGTTTGCTTATTACCCTAGGTCACAGGTTTGATGACCCGAGTGCCTACAGACGTCCACGAGTACGAGCACGCTCATCAGTTGCTTCCATCATTCATGCGGGAGAGAGAGATGATAAACCTGACCGCCAGATGCCTTTCTTAAAAAAAACATTTGACCACAGTCCTCATGAGGTTAGTTTTCTTAGTTATGTAATTCATGAAATTTTGAACATTCACTTAGCTTTGTTTCTATAAATTATATATACATTAATGGAAAATATATTTACTCTAGCATTTTTAAGCCAGTTTGATCTAATGTGTATTCTGTAGATATTATCGTATTCTTTAATTCCTAGGATAGTTACTAAAGTTACTGTAATGATATATCTTTCTAACCTCTTTCTACATGACTCGGTTATGATAAATGAGAACTTGTGCAACATTTGGGTATCTTTATTCTGGAAATGTTTCACCAGTCAGTGGCTTCTTCAATCTAGTGCAGAGAAATGTAGAAGATGAGGAGGAGTTTGAGGTAATCAGTCCCTCAGCCTGGAGTTGATGTGTTCAATCCATCAATCTTGATTAGTGTCCAGAATAAGGATACCCAAATGTTGCACAAGTGTCTCATTTATCATCTCGGCTTTCTGAACTATTTATTCACATGATTCAACTATCTCAATAACCCTTCTCTAAATTATACCCTTCATACCACCACACTAGTTTCTAGTTTCTTCATTCCTTAAGTTGTGCATAAGATTCATACCACATGATGATCTTGGAAAAGAGCACAGGTATAATGTGGGAGAGTATTATTAGAGAATTAGCATTTTTTTTATTTTTTTTTATTAACACACTGGCCGATTCCCACCAAGGCAATGTGGCCCGAAAAAGAAAAACTTTCACCATCATTCACTCCATCACTGTCTTGCCAGAAGGGTGCTTTACACTACAGTTTTTAAACTGAAACATTAACACCCCTCCTTCAGAGTGCAGGCACTGTACTTCCCATCTCCAAGACTCAAGTCCGGCCTGCCGGTTTCCCTGAATCCCTTCATAAATGTTACTTTGCTCACACTCCAACAGCACATCAAGTATTAAAAACCATTTGTCTTCATTCACTCCTATCAAACATGCTCACGCATGCCTGCTGGAAGTCCAAGCCCCTCACACACAAAACCTCCTTTACACCCTCCCTCCAACCTTTCTTAGGCCGACCCTTACCCCGCCTTCCTTCCACTACAGACTGATACACTCTTGAAGTCATTCTGTTTCACTCCATTCTCTCTACATGTCCAAACCACCTCAACAACCCTTCCTCAGCCCTCTGGACAACAGTTTTGGTAATCCCGCACCTCCTCCTAACTTCCAAACTACGAATTCTCTGCATTATATTCACACCATACATTGCCCTCAGACATGACATCTCCACTGCCTCCAGCCTTCTCCTCACTGCAACATTCATCACCCATGCTTCACACCCATATAAGAACGTTGGTAAAACTATACTCTCATACATTTCCCTCTTTGCCTCCGAGGACAAAGTTCTTAGTCTCCACAGACTCCTAAGTGCACCGCTCACCCTTTTCCCCCTCATCAATTCTATGATTCACCTCATCTTTCATAGACCCATCCGCTGACACATCCACTCCCAAATATCTGAATACATTCACCTCCTCCATACTCTCTCCCTCCAATCTGATATCCAATCTTTCATCACCTAATCTTTTTGTTATCCTCATAACCTTACTCTTTCCTGTATTCACTTTTAATTTTCTTCTTTTGCATACCCTACCAAATTCATTCACCAACCTCTGCAACTTCTCTTCAGAATCTCCCAAGAGCACAGTGTCATCAGCAAAGAGCAACTGTGACAACTCCCACTTTACGTGTGATTCTTTATCTTTTAACTCCACGCCTCTTGCCAAGACCCTCGCATTTACTTCTCTTACAACCCCATCTATAAATATATTAAACAACCACGGTGACATCACACATCCTTGTCTAAGGCCTACTTTTACTGGGAAATAATCTCCCTCTTTCCTACATACTCTAACTTGAGCCTCACTATCCTCGTAAAAACTCTTCACTGCTTTCAGTAACCTACCTCCTACATCATACACCTGCAACATCTTCCAAATCCATAAATGCCACAAAAACCTCTTTAGCCTTATATAAATACTGTTCAATTATATGTTTCACTGTAAACACCTGGTCCACACACCCCCTACCTTTCCTAAAGCCTTGTTCATCTGCTATCCTATTCTCCGTCTTACTCTTAATTCTTTCAATAATAACTCTACCATTCACTTTACCAGGTATACTCAACAGACTTATCCCCCTATAATTTTTGCACTCTCTTTTGTCCCCTTTGCCTTTATACAAAGGAACTATGCATGCTCTCTGCCAGTCCCTAGGTACCTTACCCTCTTCCATACATTTATTAAATAATTGCACCAACCACTCCAAAACTATATCCCCACCTGCTTTTAACATTTCTATCTTTATCCCATCAATCCCGGCTGCCTTACCCCCTTTCATTTTACCTACTGCCTCACGAACTTCCCCCACACTCACAACTGGCTCTTCCTCACTCCTACGAGATGTTATTCCTCCTTGCCCTATACACGAAATCACAGCTTCCCTATCTTCATCAACATTTAACAATTCTTCAAAATATTCCTTCCATCTTCCCAATACCTCTAACTCTCCATTTAATAACTCTCCTCTCCTATTTTTAACTGACACACTCATCTGAGTTTTCTTTGATTTTATCTTAATAGTTCTTGGTCTTATTACTTTTCCTTTTATATCCATGGGGATGTGGAATAAGAATCTTTCCTCCGTAAGCCATGCGTGTTGTAAAAGTCAACTAAAATGCCGGGAACAATGGGCTAATAACCCCTTTTCCTGTAAAGATTACTAAAAAGAATAAGAAGAAAATTGTCAAAGTGGGAAGTCTGAATGTGCATGGATGTTGTGCAAATGATAAGAAAGAGATGATTGTGGATGTTATGAATGAGAAGAAACTGGATGTCCTGGCTTTAAGTGAAACAAAGCTGAAGGGGGTGGGAGAGTTTCAATGGAGAGGAATAAATGGGATTGGGTCAGGGGTTTCAAATAGAGTTAGAGCTAAAGAAGGAGTAGCAATAATGTTGAAGGATAAGCTATGGCAGGAAAAGAGGGACTACAAATGTATTAATTCAAGTATTATGTGGAGTAAAATAAAGATTGGATGTGAAAAGTGGGTTATAGTAAGCGTGTATGCACCTGAAGAAGAGAGAAGTGTAGAGGAGAGAGAGAGATTTTGGGAAATGTTGAGTGAATGCGTGGGGAGTTTTGAATCAAGTGTGAGGGTAATGGTGGTTGGGGATTTCAGTGCTAAAGTGGGTAAAAATGTTATGGAGGGAGTAGTAGGTAAATTTGGGGTGCCAGTGGTAAATGTAAATGGGGAGCCTTTAATTGAGCTATGTGTAGAAAGAAATTTGGTAATAAGTAATACATATTTTATGAAAAAGAGGATAAATAAATATACAAGGTATGATGTAGCACATAATGAAAGTAGTTTGTTAGATTATGTATTGGTGGATAAAAGGTTGATGGGTAGGCTCCTGGATGTACATGTTTATAGAGGGGCAACTGATATATCGGATCATTATTTAGTTGTAGCTACAGTTAGAGTAAGAGGTAGATGGGAAAAGAGGAAGGGTGGCAACAACAAGTAAGAGGGAGGTGAAAGTGTATAAACTAAGGGAGGAGGAAGTTCGGGCGAGATATAAGCGACTATTGGCAGAAAGGTGGGCTAGTTCAAAGATGAGTAGTGGGGGGGTTGAAGAGGGTTGGAATAGTTTTAAAAATGCAGTATTAGAATGTGGGGCAGAAGTTTGTGGTTATAGGAGGGTGGGGGCAGGAGGAAAGAGGAGCGATTGGTGGATTGATGAAGTAAAGGGTGTGATAAAAGAGAAAAAGGTAGCTTATGAGAGGTTTTTACAAAGCAGAAGTGTTATAAGAAGAGCAGAGTATATGGAGAGTATTACAAAAAAAGTAATTTTTTAAAGATTGTAAGATTTACTCCTTTTGTAATAAAGAGTTCGGGATACATAAATACACACATTAAAATAAATTAATCTTTAATATAATATAAAAATCAACTATCTTTGGTCTAGAGGTATTTGAACTAACATCTGATAATATATACATGTTACAATAATAAATTATAATTAGCAATTTACTAAAATAATAAATAATTCCCGACCCTACACAGGGTACAACTCTTGACACTACTGTGTCATATATCTATATGCTAAAATAATAAATTAAGTAACATTTAAAATAATAAATTACAATCAACTGTTTCTCACGACACTTTTCCGAGTTGTGACGCTCTTTCTCCACCGTGTCACTTGACACCCTTTTCTCCATGTAATACACACACTTTCGCAACCGTGTCACACTTGACACCCTTGTCTCTGCGTCACACTACCCGCATAGCATACCCGTCGAGGCCAGTCACATGACACTATTCAATGTACACTACATTCAGGCCATCTTCAGTGTCACACGACACCCTTTTCATCTCAGTGTTCCACTACGGTCCTGTGCATATCTTAGTGTTCCACTCCATCATACTTGCTTAAGTGTCACACTACGGTCCTGGCCCAGTTCAGTGTAACACTCCAACCTTTTCTTCATGTAATGTCCCACTAAACAGCATCAGATGACTCCGGCCCACAGTTGACAAGCATAGGCGGTGAGTCCACAGACATCACCGGTAGTCCAGTAAATCCTCTCCAAAGCCGATTGACACACCGCTAGCCGAACACCATGCTGCAAGCTCACTGAATGCGGCCGTCAAGTAACTGAGGCCAACAGACTCAGTGAGCTGCGGTGAGCGGTTCTTCTAACGCCAGTAGATAGGTACGATTAGGTGTTCAGGTGCCTACTGCGTAGATGTTTCTAAAGCCAGTAGCTGTGTACCATTAGGTGTCCAGGTACCTACTGCTTAGATGCGTACCCTGAGGTGTTCAGGTACTTAATGTTGCTAAAGCCAGTAGACGTGTACCCTTAGGTGTTCAGGTACCTACTGCTTAGGTGCGTACCAAGAGGCACTCAGGTACATAATGTTGCTGAAGCCAGTAGACGTGTACCTTTAGGTGTTCAGGTACCTACTGCTTAGGTGCGTACCAAGAGGCACTCAGGTACTTAATGTTGCGGTGCGTACCATGAGGTGCTCAGGTACATAATGTAGCTGAAGCCAGTAGACGTGTACGATTAGGTGGTCAGGTACCTACTGCTTAGATGCGCACCGTGAGGCACCCAGGTACTTAATGCTTCTAAAGCCAGTAGAGGTGTACGATTAGGTGGTCAGGTACCTACTGCTTAGATGCGCACCGTGAGGCACTCAGGTACTTAATGTTCTAAGGCCGGCTCAGCAGTCCCCACATTGGGTTTGGTGACGTACCCAGTGGTACTGCCGGCCGGCAGGTTAACTATTTAACCGCTAGTTTGGCAGGGGGCCGCAACAGAGAATAAAAGAAAGGTGAAGAGAGTGGTGAGAGTGCAAAAGGAGAGCAGATGATAGAGTGGGAGAGGCACTGTCAAGAAATTTTAATGAAAATAAGAAAAAATTTTGGAGTGAGTTAAACAAGTTAAGAAAGCCTAGGGAAAATATGGATTTGTCAGTTAAAAACGCAGAGTAGGGGAGTTAGTAGATGGGGAGAGGGAGGTATTAGGTAGATGGCGAGAATATTTTGAGGAACTTTTAAATGTTGAGGAAGAAAGGGAGGTGGTAATTTCATGCACTGGCCAGGGAGGTATACCATCTTTTAGGAGTGAAGAAGAGCAGAATGTAAGTGTGGTGGAGGTATGTGAGGCATTACGTAGAATGAAAGGGGGTAAAGCAGCTGGAACTGATGGGATCATGACAGAAATGTTAAAAGCAGGGGGGGATATAGTGTTGGAGTGGTTGGTACTTTTGTTTAATAAATGTATGAAAGAGGGGAAGGTACCTAGGGATTGGCAGAGAGCATGTATATTCCCTTTATATAAAGGGAAAGGGGACAAAAGAGATTGTAAAAATTATAGAGGAATAAGTTTACTGAGTATACCAGGAAAAGTGTACAGTAGGGTTATAATTGAAAGAATTAGAGGTAAGACAGAATGTAGGATTGCGGATGAGCAGGGAGGCTTCAGAGTGGGTAGGGGATGTGTAGATCAAGTGTTTACATTGAAGCATATATGTGAACAGTATTTAGATAAAGGTAGGGAAGTTTTTATTTCATTTATGGATTTAGAAAAGGCATATGATAGAGTGGATAGAGGAGCAATGTGGCAGATGTTGCAAGTATATGGAATAGGTGGTAAGTTACTAAATGCTGTTAAGAGTTTTTATGAGGATAGCGAGGCTCAGGTTAGGGTGTGTAGAAGAGAGGGAGAATACTTCCCGGTAAAAGTAGGTCTTAGACAGGGATGTGTAATGTCACCATGGTTGTTTAATATATTTATAGATGGGGTTGTAAAAGAAGTAAATGCTAGGGTGGTCGGGAGAGGGGTGGGATTAAATTATGGGGAATCAAATTCAAAATGGGAATTGACACAGTTACTTTTTGCTGATGATACTGTGCTTATGGGAGATTCTAAAGAAAAATTGCAAAGGTTAGTGGATGAGTTTGGGAATGTGTGTAAAGGTAGAAAGTTGAAAGTGAACATAGAAAAGAGTAAGGTGATGAGGGTATCAAATGATTTAGATAAAGAAAAATTGGGTATCAAATTGGGGAGGAGGAGTATGGAAGAAGTGAATGTTTTCAGATACTTGGGAGTTAACGTGTCGGCGGATGGATTTATGAAGGATGAGGTTAATCATAGAATTGATGAGGGAAAAAAGGTGAGTGGTACGTTGAGGTATATGTGGAGTCAAAAAACGCTATCTATGGAGGCAAAGAAGGGAATGTATGAAAGTATAGTGGTACCAACACTTATATGGATGTGAAGCTTGGGTGGTAAATGCAGCAGCAAGGAGACGGTTGGAGGCAGTGGAGATGTCCTGTCTAAGGGCAATGTGTGGTGTAAATATTATGCAGAAAATTCGGAGTGTGGAAATTAGGAGAAGGTGTGGAGTTAATAAAAGCATTAGTCAGAGGGCAGAAGAGGGGTTGTTGAGGTGGTTTGGTCATTTAGAGAGAATGGATCAAAGTAGAATGACATGGAAAGCATATAAATCTATAGGGGAAGGAAGGAGGGGTAGGGGTTGCCCTCGAAAGGGTTGGAGAGAGGGGGTAAAGGAGGTTTTGTGGGCGAGGGGCTTGGACTTCCAGCAAGCGTGCGTGAGCGTGTCAGATAGGAGTGAATGGAGACGAATGATACTTGGGACCTGACGATCTGCTGGAGTGTGAGCAGGGTAATATTTAGTGAAGGGATTCAGGGAAACAGGTTATTTTCATATAGTCAGACTTGAGTCCTGGAAATGGGAAGCACAATGCCTGCACTTTAAAGGAGGGGTTTGGGATATTGGCAGTTTGGAGGGATATGTTGTGTATCTTTATACGTATATGCTTCTAAACTGTTGTATTCTGAGCACCTCTGCAAAAACAGTGATAATGTGTGAGTGTGGTGAAAGTGTTGAATGATGATGAAAGCATTTTCTTTTTGGGGATTTTCTTTCTTTTTTGGGTCACCCTGCCTCGGTGGGAGACGGCCGACTTGTTGAAAAAAAAAAAAAAATCCATTTGTTCTCTAGGCTTCCTTAACTTGTTAATCTCACTCCAAAACTTTTTCTTATTTTCAACAAAATTTGTTTATAACATCTCACCCACTCTCTCATTTGCTCTCTTTTTACATTGCTTCACCACTCTCTTAACCTCTCTCTTTTTCTCCATATACTCTTCCCTCCTTGCATCACTTCTACTTTGTAAAAACTTCTCATATGCTAACTTTTTCTCCCTTAGTACTCTCTTTACATCATCATTCCACCAATCGCTCCTCTTCCCTCCCGCACGCACTTTCCTGTAACCACAAACTTCTGCTGAACACTCTTACATTACATTTTTAAACCTACCCCATACCTCTTCGACCCCATTGCCTATGCTCTCATTAGCCCATCTATCCTCCAACAGCTGTTTATATCTTACCCTAACTGCCTCCTCTTTTAGTTTATAAACCTTCACCTCTCTCTTCCCTGATGCTTCTATTCTCCTTGTATCTCATCTACCTTTTACTCTCAGTGTAGCTACAACTATAAAGTGATCTGATATATCTGTGGCCCCTCTATAAACATGTACATCCTGAAGTCTACTCAACAGTCTTTTATCTACTAATACATAATCCAACAAACTACTGTCATTTCGCCCTACATCATATCTTGTATACTTATTTATCCTCATTTTCTTGAAATATGTATTACCTATAACTAAACCCCTTTCTATACAAAGTTCAATCAAAGGGCTCCCATTATCATTTTCACCTGGCACCCCAAACTTACCTACAACACCCTCTCTAAAAGTTTCTCCTACTTTAGCATTCAGGTCCCCTACCACAATTACTCTCTCACTTGGTTCAAAGGCTCCTATACATTCACTTAACATCTCCCAAAATCTCTCTCTCTCCTCTACATTCCTCTCTTCTCCAGGTGCATACACGCTTATTATGACTCACTTTTCGCATCCAACCTTTACTTTAATCCACATAATCCTTGAATTTACACATTCATATTCTCTTTTCTCCTTCCATAACTGATCCTTCAACATTACTGCTACCCCTTCCTTAGCTCTAACTCTCTCAGATACTCCAGATTTAATCCCATTTATTTCCCCCCACTGAAACTCCCCTACCCCCATCAGCTTTGTTTCGCTTAGGGCCAGGACATCCAACTTTCAAGCATTCCAGTTTTATAAAGTTTTTCTTCTTCTTCTTTTTAGTAAATGTCTACAGGAGAAGGGGTTACTATTATTATTATTATTATAATCAAGGGGGGAGCGCTAAACTCATAGGATTATACAGCGCCTGGGGGGAGGTGGAAAGCATTCAGGCTGAATTCGGGGAACTGGAGCACAGATCCAGTTCCCTAAATCAAGAGCCCCTCACCAACATCAAGGAACCTTCCCTGAGGGGAAGGGGTTACTAGCCCATCGCTCCCGGCATTTTAATCGCCTCATACGACACGCATGGCTTACGGAGGAAAGATTCTTTTCCACTTCCCCATGGACAATAGAAGAAATAAAGAACAAGAGCTATTTAGAAAAAGGAGAAAAACCTAGATGTATGTATACAGTGGACCCCTGGTTTACGATATTATTTCATTCCAGAAGTATGTTCAGGTGCCAGTACTGTACGAATTTGTTCCCATAAGGAATATTGTGAATTAGATTAGTCCATTTCAGACCCCCAAACATACACGTACAAACTCACTTACATAAATACACTTACATAATTGGTCGCATTGGGAGCTGATCGTAAAGCGGGGGTCCACTGTATATATATGCATGTGCGTGTCTGTGAAGTGTGACCAAAGTGTAAGTAGGAGTAGCAAGATATCCCTGTTATCTAGCGTGTTTATGAGACAGAAAAAGACACCAGCAATCCTACCATCATGCAAAACAGTTACAGGTTTCTGTTTCACAGTCATCTGGCAGGACAGTAGCACTTCCCTGGGTGGTTGCTGTCTACCAACCTACTACCTACTTCTTTCTTTCTTTCAACACACCAGCCGTATCCCACCGAGGCGGGGTGGCCCAAAAGGAAAAACGAAAGTTTCTCCTTTTACATTTAGTATATACAGGAGAAGAGGTTACTAGCCCCTTGCTCCCAGCATTTTAGTCGCCTCTTACAACACGCATGGCTTACGGAGGAAGAATTCTGTTCCACTTCCCCATGGAGATAAGAGGAAATAAACAAGAATAAGAACTAGAAAGAAAAGAGAAGAAAACCCAGAGGGGTGTGTATATATGTGCTTGTACATGTATGTGTAGTGTGACCTAAGTGTAAGTAGAAGTAGCAAGACATACCTGAAATCTTGCATGTTCATGAGACAGAAAAAAAGGACACCAGCAATCCTACCATCATGTAAAACAATTACAGACTTTCGTTTTACACTCACTTGGTAGGACGGTAGTACCTCCCTGGGCGGTTACTGCCTACCAACCTACTACCTGAAACCTACTACCTACTACAAACATTAAATAATATTTCTGTTGTTACTGTATGCTTCATGGTCTTTATGATTGTTTTTATTTTTCAAGGTATTTGTTGAGTTGGATGAACTGAAGTATTCAGAAGGTCGTATTGAGTGGAAGGAGACTGCCCGTTGGATCAAGTATGAGGAAGATGTGGAGGATGTTGACAATCGCTGGGGAAAGCCTCATCTTGCCTTCCTCAATTTCCATGCATTGTTCTCCCTCCGTAAAGGACTTGAAGCAGGTATGTGAGAGAATTAGTAGTTATTCTTTATGGAAGTGCATTATGAAAGAACTGTGGAAAATAGAGGATACAATGCTGAAGTGGCTTACCGGTCCACCCTTTTAAAAATTAAAGGTAACATCATTTGAGCCAGTGATTTTAACCCTTAAATGGTTCAAACATATATATACGTTTTTTCAGCATCTGAAAGTATGTAAAAAAATGTAGATCTTCTTTTTTGTTTTACATCTGAAAACGTGTAAAAAAACTTTTATCTACTTTTTTTTTTGTTACATTTGAAAATATGCAAAAAAAAAGTAGATCTACTTTTGTAGCACTATGAATTTGAACGTCGATCTGTTTGGACCGTTTAAGGGTTAAACAAATAACAACTGTCTTATACAAATACTTATGAAGAGTGATGTAAAACTCTACCGGAGAAGTGGGTGGTCACTTGCACCTGGCAGGATCATGATGGTGGCATATGCTGTGAAGATGGCACACGCTTGCTTTTTTTTTTTGTCATTATTTTGGTTTATTTGGTTGGTTTTTAGCTTTTATGTCATGCTAGATTGTAGTATACACTTGATCCCAGTAATTTGGGAGATTAGGCTCCTGGAAATTATGTATATATGTAAACCTTGCTGGACGTCCAAGCCCCACGCCGACAAAACCTCCTTTACCCCCTCCCTTCAACCTTTATGAGCATGTTAGATAGGAGTGACTGGAGATGAATGGTATTTGGGACCTGACGAGCTGTTGGAGTGTGAGCAGGGTAATATTTAGTGAAGGGATTCAGGGAAACCGGTTATTTTCATATAGCCGGACTTGAGTCCTGGGAATGGGAAATACATTGCCTGCACTTTAAAGGAGGGGTTTGGGATATTGGCAGTTTGGAGGGATATGTTATGTATCTTTATACATATATGCTTCTAAACTGTTGTATCCTGAGCACCTCTGCAAAAACAGTGATTATGTGTGAGTGATGTGAAAGTGTTAAATGATGAAAGTATTTTCTTTTGGGGATTTTCTTTCTTTTTGGGTCACCCTGCTTCGGTGGAAGACTGCCGACTTGTTAAAAAAAAAAAAAATGTAAACCTTGGATAGGGGTTATGCACTGAGTAAAAAGATGATGGGGACCAAAAAAAATACTCTCTTAGCTGTGCATTTATTCATCTTATGGAGTGACACTCAGCACCATTCTGCAAAAATTGTCAGGTAGTACTGACATCAAACAACTTTTAATCATATACAGATAACCTGCACAGAGGAGAAAGAAGCTTATGATGATATTTTGGTCTGACTTGTACCATCAACAACTCACATTGTCTTGTGTGTGGGTTATTTTTTGTGACTTGTAAATGGTCCAAGTCGGACTAAAATATCATCATCATCATCTTCCTATTTGCGGGTTATTTGTGAATTGTTCCAGTCATGGTATTGTGCCTTTTTGTTCTTTAACTTTTAACCCTATGACTGTTTTGGTCATATATATACGTCTTACGAGGTACCGTGTTTGACGTATATATACTCATAAAATCTAGAGGTTTCAAATCAAGCAGGAGAAAGCTGGTAGGCCCACATGTGAGAGAATGGGATTGTGTGGTCAGTGTGCACCATATAAAAAAAATCCTGGAGCACACAGTGCATAACGAGAAAAAAAAACTCCGACTGTTTTTTTATTTAAAAATGCCAAATTTGTGGTCTATTTTCGTATAGTATTTATGGTTGTATTCTCGTTTTCTTGGTCTCATTTGATAGAATGGAAAACATATTATAGAAATAGAGGTGATTTTGATTAATTTTACTATAGAAAGAACCTCGAAATGGAGCTCAAAGTAGGGGAAATGTTTGATTTTTGCTGATGTTCAAAAGTAAACAAATGATGCCATTGCCCAATAAATGTCCAACTAGCCATTCTGATATGCAGTCATCAATGGGTTGACGTTATTTATACAATTATTACAGTATTGCAGTAGACTGCATAACAGTAAATCTTCTATTTTTTGTTTGAATAAAAATTCAAAATAGAAAGCAAGAGTAATATCAGAGGGGCCTGGAGACATGACTGATGAACAAAGAAAATGTTATTTTAGAGCCAGGAATGTCTGCATTGTTCATTCTGGACCTTATTTTGAAATTGTCATATTTTTTAATTTTCATGAAATTGGCCAAATCGCAAATTTCTGACCACGTTATTTGGTAGATGAAATCGGTAAATGGGCAGTTTTTTGTACTCAATCGATAGAAAAAACAGAGTTCTAAAGAAATAGCTATGAGTTTGGTCGACTGGAACAATGGAATTAGCCAAAAATAGGGCTCAAAGTGGGCAAAATTGTCGATTTGTAAATATCGCCGAGGTCGTAACTTCGCGAGAGCGTAATTTCAACAGTTTTCCATCAAATTTCGTTTTTTTTTGGTGTCATTACAATCAGGAAAAGATTCTCTATCATTTCATAAGAATTTTTTTTTATTTTTTTTTTTTTTTAAATTTTGTGACACTAGGACACCTCAGGATTGGGGGTTGCAACAGTCAAGGGGTTAATCAGTTGTCTTATTCATCAGAGAGCATACTAACTACATCTCTGTTCACACTCCTTTCTGATGGTCCCACCTTTGATTAAGATTCTCTTAGATTTCTTTATTAACGTCAATTTGCTGCCTCAAATATTACTTCTTCCCGATTTCTGCCAGTGTCTTTCTCTCAATACCTTCATCTCTCACCTTTGTAGTGCAAGTCTGATGTGCTCACAAAGGTTTTAACACATTACATGAATATATATTATAAAATGCTCAGGTACAATATTTTATAACATGTAAATCACACATTATACAGGTTGACCATCACTAATCTGGCATCATCGGGACCTGTAGGGTGCCGGATTAGTGATTTTGCCCAATTACAAAGTGGATAGGTTAGAATTCACTTAACCCCATAGTGATATTTATGTATCAGTGATTTTTGCCCAATTCGTGGCCTAATTTTCGCCAATTCCATTGTTCCAGTCGACCAAACTCGTTGCTATTTTTTTTTGCTAGTATTCCTTCTATTCTGTCCATTGAGTACAAGAAACTGCCCATTTAACTATTTCAACTATCCAGTAAAGTGATCAGAAATTGGCAATTTGGCCAATTTCACACAAATTTCAAGAGATGCAAAATAGGGCCCAGAATAAATAATGCAGACATTCCTGACTGAGCTGTTGGAGTGTGAGCAGGGTAATATTTAGTGAAAGGATTCAGGGAAACCGTTTATTTTTATATAGCCCGACTTGAGTACTGGAAATGGGAAGTACAATGCCTGCACTTTAACCTTTTGACTGTCGCAAGCCCCTTTCTGAAACTCGTTCTATGTCGCAAAATTTTTGAAAAAAAAAAAATTATTTTTTCTTATGAAATGATAGAGAATCTTTTCCCGATGGTAATAACACTAAAAGTACGAAATTTGGTCGAAAACTCATGGAATTACACTCCTTTGAAGTTAGCGGTCTCGGCGACGTATACGCATCGGCGATTTCGCCGACTTTGAGCCCTATTTTTGACCAATTCCGTAGTTCCAGTTGACCAAACTCATAGCTATTTCTCTAGAACTCCATTTTTTCTATCGGTTGAGTACAAGAAACCGCCCATTTACCGATTTGAACTACCCAATAAAGTGGTCAGAAATTGGCAATTTGGCGAATTTCATGCAAATCAAAAAAGATGCCAATTTCAGAATAAACAATGTAGACATTCTTGGCACTAAAATAACATATCCATTGTTCATTAGTCATGTCTTTAGGCCCCTCTTATATTACTATTGCTTTCTATTTTGATTTTTTATTCATACAAAAAATACAAAATACACTGTTATGCAGACTACTGCATTATTGTAAAAATGGTATATATAATATCAGTGCACTAGTGAAAGAATATTAGACTCCCCAGTTGACATGTATTGGACGTGTGGTGTGATTTGCTTACTCCTGAACATTGGTAAAAATCGAACATTTCTGCTACTTTGAGCTCAATTTCAAGGTCGTTTTCATCGTGAAACTAATCAAAATCATCTCTATTTCTGTAATATGTTTTCCATTTTATCACGTGAGATCATGAAAACGAGAATAAAACGATAAATACTATATGAAAATACACCTTAGAGTCGGCGTTTTAATCCAAAAAAACGGTCAGTTTTTTTTTTTTTCTCATTATGCACTGCGTGCTGCAGGATTTTTTTTATGTGGTGCACACTGGCCACACAGACCCATTCTCTCAAATGTGGGCCTACCAGCTTTCTCCTGCTTGATTCGAAGCCAGTAGAATTTATGCGTATTAATACGTTCGAAACGCTGGCTCGTAAGACGTATATATACGACCAAAACAGTCAGAGGGTTAAAGGAGGGGTTTAGGATATTGGCAGTTTGGAGGGATATGTTATATATCTTTATATATGCTTCTAAACTGTTGTATCTGGGCACCTCTGCAAAGATAGTGATTATGTATCATTGAGGTGAAAGTGTTTAATGATGATGAAAGTACGTATTTTCTTTTTGGGTCACCATGCCTCGGTGGGAGATGACTGACTTGTTGAAAAAAAAAAAAATTCCTGGCACTAAAATAACATTTTCTCTGTTCATTAGTCACGTTTCCAGGCCTCTCTTTTATTACGCTTGCTTTCCATTTTGAAATTTTATTCACATGAAAAATGGAAGATTTACTGTTATACAGACTACTGCATAATTGTATAAATAATGTTAACCTATTCATGACAGTGTATTAGACTGGCCACTTGGACACATATTGGATGAGTGATTTGATTTGTTTACTCTTGAACATCAGCAAAAAATCAAACATTTCCGTTACATTGAGCTCAATTTCAAGGTACTTTCCATCCTGAAACCAATCAAAATCATCTTTATTTCTGTAGTATATCTTCCATTCTATCAAATGAGACCAAAAACCGAGACTACACATCAAAAACACGGTTGCAGTTTTTTCTCATTATGCACTATGTGCTGGAGGATTTTTTTTATGTAGTGCACACTTACCACACAGACCTATTCTCTCACATGTAGGCCCAAATTTACTGGTCACAGCTTATCTGAGTGAGCTGAGCTCACGGCATCATACTACAAGTCCGACAGTGGCTTCAAAGCCACTTTATCTCATATGGATAGTGTACAGTGTTTGTGCTTAACACAACGAGAAGCATTTTCTTTATTTGTTGGAACCATGGCTAGGGTTAAAAGTGAGCAGATTATAACAATAAATGGAGAAAAACAAATTGGAATGGCTTATGCAGCAAGTAGTGCCACCAAACAGTAGCAGCAGGTTGGTGTGGTGACCCCAGAAATTACAAATTATTCTAGCCAGAATTAGTGCCGGATTACTGATGGAACCAGATTAGTGATTGCTGGCTTAGTAATGGCCAACCTGTATACTGTGCAAAGAAATAAAAATTAGAATTTGAAAGAATAAAAAGGCACAATACCATGACAGGAACAATACACAAATAACCTGCAGTCTCCTATGTGTGGGTTATTTGTGTATAATAATAATAATGATTCTAGGTAGTAGGTTGGTAGACAGCAGCCGCCCAGGGAGGTACTACTGTCCGGCCAAGTGAGTGTAAAACGAAAGCCTGTAATTGTTTTACATGATGGTAGGATTACTGGTGTCCTTTTTTCTGTCTCATAAACATGCAGGATTTCAGGTACATCTTGCTGCTTCTACTTGCACTTAGGTCACACTACACATGCATGTACAAGCATATGTATACACACCCCTCTGGGTTTTCTTCTATTTTCTTTCTAGTTCTTGTTCTTGTTTATTTCCTCTTATCTCCATGGGGAAGTGGAGCAGAGTTCTTCCTCCGTAAGCCATGCGTGTTGTAAGAGGCGACTAAAATGCCGGGAGCAAGGGGCTAGTAACCCCTTCTCCTGTATAAATTACTTTTGTTTTTCTTTTTGGGCCACCCTGCCTTGGTGGGATACGGCTGATGTGTTGAAAGAAAGAAAGAAAGAATAATAATGATTACAATGATCATAATAATAATAATAATGCAGTATTAACAATAATCATAATAAATAATAGTTAAAATTTAGGTATACCCTTAGTGTGTGAGGTTACCCTATTCTGCATGATATTTACATTTTGGGAACAAAAACTGCCAGTAGCTATGTTGTTCTATTATACTGTGTTCCATCACATAGGATGAGTTTCATGCATGAGGTAATGAATATGAACTGGAGGTAGGAGGAGGAGGAGGTAGTGCTGCCCACTAGTGTTGAGGGACTTCCCCAGCCACATGAAAAATCTTTTTTTTTTTTTTCTTATTTAATGATGTTGAAATTTCAAGAGAAATGAATTTCCTTGTCATCCACCATTTGCAGTGAACCTGTTTGGGACAGTAAGCCTCAATATGTTCTGTTACCTAATTAATTTTTCAGTTGAAGTGTAAATATTGAAACATGTTGAAATGTGATTTCATGTTTATTATTGTAAAAGAGTTAAGCATGATTAAGCGGAGGAGCTCTGTCACTAGTGGCTACAATTATGCTTTTGCAGCTCTCTTAATGCTTTCCTGCACTGCCTGGCACAGGCATCTTGAAATTTGTTTTCCTCCAGCTTTTCATTTTATGTTTATAATGGTTTTATTATTATTATTTTTTTTTTTTTAACAAGTCGGCCGTCTCCCACTGAGGCAGGGTGACCCAAAAAGAAAGAAAATCCCCAAAAAGAAAATACTTTCATCATCATTCAACTCTTTCACCTCACTCACACATAATCACTGTTTTTTGCATTATTATTATTCTTTCTTCTTTCTTTCAACACACCGGCCGTATCCCACCGAGGCGGGGTGGCCCAAAAGGAAAAACGAAAGTTTCTCCTTTTACATTTAGTAATATATACAGGAGAAGAGGTTACTAGCCCCTTGCTCCCGGCATTTTAGTTGCCTCTTACAACACGCATGGCTTACGGAGGAAGAATTCTGTTCCACTTCCCCATGGAGATAAGAGGAAATAAACAAGAATAAGAACTAGAAAGAAAATAGAAGAAAACCCAGAGGGGTGTGTATATATGTGCTTGTACATGTATGTGTAGTGTGACCTAAGTGTAAGTAGAAGTAGCAAGACGTACCTGAAATCTTGCATGTTCATGAGACAGAAAAAAGGACACCAGCAATCCTACCATCATGTAAAACAATTACAGGCTTTCGTTTTACACTCACTTGGCAGGACGGTAGTACCTCCCTGGGCGGTTGCTGTCTACCAACCTACTACCTATAATTATTATTATTATTATTAATTATTAATGTTATTATTTTTAACTTGATGACTGTCTCCTATCAAGGCAGGGTAACGTAAAGAAGAAAACATATTCACCAACATTCACTTATTTGACATTATTATTATCATTATTATTATATTTTAAGCTGAATTATCATTAGCCTATTTTAAATAAGCTTATGATAATTATTCTTTATACAGTGGTCCCTCAATAATCGTCCATAATCCATTCCGGGAAGTGGGACTATTATCGAAATAGACGATTTTCAAATAAATTTTCCCCATAAGAAATAATGTAAATACAATTAATCCGTTCCTGACACTCAGAAGTATTAAAACAAAAAATTTTTTTACATGAAATATAGATGTAGTACATAAACAATACAATGGCACATGGTGAATGAAACATTAACAGAATAACACTTACCTTTATTGGCGATTCTTCTTAGTGTATGGAAGACTGGAGAAGGAGAGAGATGGGATTATTTACTGTTTGGAAGGGAAATCCCCTTCCAAACAGTATGGAGAAGGAGAGAGATGGGATTATTTACTGTTTGGAAGGGAAATCCCCTTCCAAACAGTACCAATTGCTTTTCTGGGGTTACTTCTCTTCTCTGTTTCTTAATGTCACTAGGACCAGCTTGAGAGTCACTGGAATCCTGTCTCGCAAAAAAACTGTCCAGAGAGCTCTGTTTCTGGCTCTCTTTAAAACTTCCCTAAAATGGGCCAAGACTCTGTCACTGTACAAGTTGCCGATATGGCTTGCAACATCCTTCTCAGGGTGATGTTTCTCCATAAATCTTTCCATCCTACCCCACATTTCAAAAATCTCCTTAATTTCTGAAGAAGGCACCTTCTTCCATCTCTCTTCCTCCTCTGCAGCAAGATTCTGAGCTGCAATCTATTACTCTTCCTACTGAAGCTCTTGCAGCTCCTCAGTGGTTAGCTCTTCGTTGTGGTCCTCCACCAACTCTTCCACATCCTCCAAACTCACATCCAACCCCATGGAACTCCCCAGTGCCACAATAGAGTTCACAACTGACATAGGCTCATCAGGGGCTGCCTCAAGCCCTTCAAAATCCCTCTTGTGGACACAGTCTGGCCACAATTTTCTCCAAGCAGAGTTCCAAGTCCTGGTAGTCACTCACTCCCAAGCCTTACCTATCAGGCTTATGCAGTGGAGAATACTGAAGTGTTCTTTCCAAAAATCTCTTAGGGTCAAGTGAGTGTCTGAGGTCACATTAAAGCACCTTTCAAACATTGCTTTGGTGTAGAGTTTTTTAAAGTTTGAAATGACTTGCTGGTCCATGGGCTGGAGGAGAGGAGTGGTATTCAGGGGCAAGAACTTTACTGTGATGAACCCAAACTCCTTCAGAATTAGGTCATCCAAGTTTGGAGGCTGAGCAGGTGCATTGTCCATTACTAGCACGCACTTGAGATCCAATTTCTTTTCCAGGAGGTAATTCTTCACACTAGAGCCAAACACTTCATTAAACCACTCGATAAAAATGTCCCTTGTGACCCATGCCTTAATATTAGATCTCCAAAACACACACAATTTACTCTTCATAACATTGTTTTTCTTGAACACTCTGGGATTTTCAGAATGGTACACTAGTAACGGCTTCACTTTGAAATCCCCACTAGCATTAGCACAGAACATGAGCGTCAGCCTGTCTTCCATAGGCTTGTGTCCTGGCAGTGCCTTTTCTTCCTGAGTAATGTAGGTCCTCTTTGGCATTTTCTTCCAAAAGAGGCCTGTTTCATCACAATTGAACACTTGTTCAGGTTTCAGTCCTTCAGCCTCTATGTACTCCTTGAATTCCTGCACATATTTTTCAGCCGCTTTGTTGTCAGAACTGGCAGCCTCACCATGCCTTATCACACTGTATGCCAGTACGCTTCTTAAATCTCTCAAACCAGCCTTTGCTGGCCTTAAATTCACTCACATCACCACTAGTTGCAGGCAATTTCTTTACCAAATCGTCATGCAACTGTCTAGCCTTTTCACAAATAAGCGACGTCATAAGACTTTCTCCTGCTAATTGTTTCTTGTTTATCCACACCAATAATAACTTCTCAACATCTTCGAGTACTGGTGATCTCATTTTTGTCAGCATATTTATCCCATTTGCAACAACAGTGTCCTTGATTTCCTTTTTCTTGGCTATGATGGAAGATATGGTTGTACAGGATTTGTTATACATCCTGGCCAGTTTGCCCACACATACGCCACTTTCATATTGTTCAGTGATGTTTTTCTTAAATTCAATCATATTTCTCGCCTTCTTTACCAAAGGCTTGGCACTAGGAGCTTTCTTTGGAGCCATGGTAGCTTATTTAGCACTTGCAAACACTAAAATCAATGGAATATTATGAAATATTTCATAGGAGCAAGTGAGGGGACCGTCGCTCACTGGTAAACAGTGGCACACT
The DNA here is from genome assembly GCF_038502225.1 of Cherax quadricarinatus. Lineage (NCBI taxonomy): Eukaryota > Metazoa > Arthropoda > Malacostraca > Decapoda > Parastacidae > Cherax > Cherax quadricarinatus. The sequence continues at coordinate 17,248,527 of NC_091371.1, read as the reverse complement.
GGCTGGGAAGGCAGGCCCAGGCAGCTCAGAGCGTGAGTACGCGTCCCGGACGAAGGACGATTAGCAAGTTAACAGACCATTTGCGAGCCAATATTTAGACGAAATAACGGGACTATTTCTGAAATGGACGACTTTCAGGCCGGAGGATTATTGAGGGACCACTGTACTTAGAATAGAGCAAGAGCTAAGCATGTTTATACTGTAACAAACAGAAGCACCACAATGTGCATTGGTTAGTCATACACAGAGTTGTAATGTCTGTTGACCCGAGCTGATTAACCTGACTTGGACTATAAGTACGTTGTCAGTATGCAAGAAGAGTTTGTCATTTATTAGTCGCACTTCATTCCCATAGGGCTGGAGCTTCTTAAATCTAAATATTATGCTCTCAGGATGTTCTTTTACATTGGGTTATGGAGTCAGCTAGTTACTCTGAAAGAATTTGAATATCGTTCATTGGCAGATAAGAATCGAAAAGCCACTTCATATCAGCAGTCTCATATCAGAGCTAATTTACATTCACCACATTATTTAACAGCAGCAAAAAATTTATGGTTTACATACCTGGAGTATGCCTGCAGAGGGTTTTGGGGGTCAAAGCCCCCGTGGCCTGGTCTGAGACCAGGCCTCCTGGTGGATAAGATAAGATTAAGATAAGATTTCGTTGGGATTTTTAACCCCGGAGGGTTAGCCACCCAGGATAACCCAAGAAAGTCAGTGCGTCATCGAGGACTGTCTAACTTATTTCCATTGGGGTCCTTAATCTTGTCCCCCAGGATGCGACCCACACCAGTCAACTAACATCCAGGTACCTATTTGCTGCTAGGTGAACAGGACAACAGGTGTAAGGAAACGTGTCGAAATGTTTCCACCCACCGGGAATCGAACCCGGGCCCTCCGTGTGTGAGCGAGAGCTTTAGCCACAAGGGTCTGATCAGCCAGGCTGTTACTGCTGGCTGCATGCAAACCGATGTAAGAACTCTGAAGAGATGAGAGAACACATAATGTCATACTGAAGTAAAGTAAACTTGAGAGAGTGTCGAATTTCCGTAGTATTTGCTTAAAAAATCATGTGTTGTTTTGTGGCCACTGTTGCTGTATTTGATTTGGTATTGTTGCCTTTTCTTTAAATTAGATTAACCAAATTTAAATGAACTTAACCTAAATATAACTTGATCTGAAGAGGGAGGATTTAACAGGGAACAGTTTAACAGATGAGGGTGTTGTTTATGTTCATATTGTGCAGAAATGCATATATTGTAATTCATTGTAAAATATATGTGAAGGTAAAGAAAATGCAGGTGAAGGTTAACAGCTTGTTTATATCTGGCAGAATATATTATGAAAGTAAAAACTAATTATACAGTGTTAAAAACTAAAGTGTAGTGAACACTTGTCACTGCTCAGTAATAACCCACATAGAGACAAAAACTCAAACAATTGGTCTGCATATTTCAGCCCTCTGCTGGTGTTTTTTTAGTAGATACTCAGATGGAAGGAGAACTTGAATTTATAGGAGGGTTGCATCACTCACCCCTGCAGGTGAGCATGGAGCATCAGGTCAGTTTGTTGGAAGACAGGTCAGAGAGTAAGTGTGTGGGAAGACAGGTCAGGGAGTAAGTGTGTGTGGGAAGACAGGTCAGGAAGTGAGTGCATAGAAGGACAAGTCAAGGTAAGTACATGGGAAGATAGACCAGGGAATGTGTGGGAAGACAGGTCAGGGAGTGTGGGAAAACAGGTCAGGGAGTAAGTGTGTGGGAAGACAGGTCAGGAAGTGAGTGCATAGAAGGACAAGTCAGGGTAAGTATGCAGGAAGATAGACCAGGGAGTGAGTGTGTAGGAAGACAGGTCAGGAAGTGTGTGGGAAGATATGTCAGGGAGTGAGTGTGTGGGAAGACAGGTCAGGAAGTGTGTGTGTGGGAAAACAGGTCAGGGAGTAAGTGTGTGGGAAAACAGGTCAGGGAGTAAGTGTGTGGGAAAATGGGTCAGGGAGTAAGTGTGTAGGAAGATGGATCAGGGAATGAGTGTGTGGGAAGACGGGTCAGGGAGTGAGTGTGTGGGAAGATGGGTCAGGGAGTAAGTGTGTGGGACAACAGGCCAGGGAGTAAGTGTGTGGGACAACAGGTAAGTGTGTGGGACAGGGAGTAAGTGTGTGGGACAACAGGTCAGGGAGTAAGTGTGTGGGAAAATGCATCAGGGAGTAAGTGTGTTGGAAGACAGGTCAGGGAGTAAGTGTGTGGGAAGACAGGGAGTAAGTGTGTTGGAAGACAGGTCAGGGAGTAAGTGTGTGGGAAGACAGGTCAGGGAGTAAGTGTGTGGGAAGACAGGTCAGGGAGTAAGTGTGTGGGAAGATGGGTCAGGGAGTAAGTGTGTGGGAAGACAAGTCAGGGTAAGTGTGGGTAATGACAGGTCATGAAGTAAATGACTTGCACAAAGCTTAAAATCTGGCAGAAAGTTCCTCTGTGGTATGTAATTCCTGCTCTTGAGTTTAGTTTTTGCTTCCTGAGCCACAAGATGACAATTTCCTTCTTCCACCCATAAAATATGAGGGGAAGAATATCATGGTCCCGCTTTGTAGAGTGATGGGGGTTGTCCTTGGAATGAATATCGTAGTCCCTCATTGTAGGGTGATGGGGTTGTCCTTGGGATGAATATTGTGTTCCCTCATTGTAGGGCAGTGGGGTTGTCCTTGGAATGAATATCATAGTCCCTCATTGTAGGGTGATGGTGGTTGTCCTTGGAATGAATATTGTGTTCCTTCATTGTAGGGCAATGGGATTATCCTTGGAATGAATATCGTAGTCCCTCATTGTAGGGTGATGGGGGTTGTCCTTGGGATGAATATTGTGTTCCCTCATTGTAGGGCAGTGGGGTTGTCCTTGGAATGAATATCATAGTCCCTCATTGTAGGGTGATGGTGGTTGTCCTTGGGATGAATATTGTGTTCCTTCATTGTAGGGCAATGGGATTATCCTTGGAATGAATATCGTAGTCCCTCATTGTAGGGTGATGGGGTTGTCCTTGGAATGAATATCGTGGTCCCTCATTGTAGGGTGGTAGGATCATCCTTGGGATGAATCTTGAGCTTGACCCATATGGACCATCATCGCATCCTCCTCCACCTCATGCTTTTCCTCCTCTAAAAGCATTCCTTGCCTTGCAAACAGATTCATTTGCATAAGTGAAATGGTGAAAGCATCCACCCTTCATGGCTGTTAATCTTAGGAATTAATTTTTAAGCATAGCTGCAGATACATCATTAAGACTACAATTCACCCATACACTAACATTAAGAATACTGTACTTTATCCCTAAAATAAGAATTACGGGTGCACCAGATTTGTGATAGTTTGACTTATGATATTTCGACTTTACGATGGTGCAAAAGCAATTACTTTGGAGATAAAACCTGAGAAAATTGCCTAGCTTGAAGGCGGCAAGTCCGCAACTTGTATTCATTTGTTTACTTTTCAATACTGTATGTATTTAGTTACAGTAGAGGTGAAGGTTTATAAACTTAAAGAGGAGGCAGTTAGGGTAAGATATAAACAGCTATTGGAGGATAGATGGGCTAATGAGAGCATGGGCAATGGGGTTGAAGAGGTATGGGGTAGGTTTAAAAATGTAGTGTTAGTGTGTTCAGCAGAAGTTTGTGGTTACAGGAAAGTGGGTGCGGGAGGGAAGAGGAGCGATTGGTGGAATGATGATGTAAAGAGAGTAGTAAGGGAGAAAAAGTTAGCATATGAGAAGTTTTTACAAAGTAGAAGTGATGCAAGGAGGGAAGAGTATATGGAGAAAGAGAGAGAGGTTAAGAGAGTGGTGAAGCAATGTAAAAAGAGAGCAAATGAGAGAGTGGGTGAGATGTTATCAACAAATTTTGTTGAAAATAAGAAAAAGTTTTGGAGTGAGATTAACAAGTTAAGGAAGCCTAGAGAACAAATGGATTTGTCAGTTAAAAATAAGAGAGGAGAGTTATTAAATGGAGAGTTAGAGGTATTGGGAAGATGGAAGGAATATTTTGAGGAAATGTTAAATGTTGATGAAGATAGGGAAGCTGTGATTTCGTGTATAGGGCAAGGAGGAATAACAACTTGTAGGAATGAGGAAGAGCCAGTTGTGAGTGTGGGGGAAGTTCGTGAGGCAGTAGGTAAAATGAAAGGGGGTAAGGCAGCCGGGATTGATGGGATAAAGATAGAAATCTTAAAAGCAGGTGGGGATATAGTTTTAGAGTGGTTGGTGCTATTATTTAATAAATGTATGGAAGAGGGTAAGGTACCTAGGGATTTGCAGAGAGCATGCATAGTTCCTTTGTATAAAGGCAAAGGGGACAAAAGAGAGTGCAAAAAATTATAGGGGGATAAGTCTGTTGAGTATACCTGGTAAAGTGTATGGTAGAGTTATTATTGAAAGAATTAAGAGTAAGACAGAGAATAGGATAGCAGATGAACAAGGAGGCTTTAGGAAAGGAAGGGGGTGTGTGGACCAGGTGTTTACAGTGAAACATATAACTGAACAGTATTTAGATAAGGCTAAAGAGGTTTTTGTGGCATTTATGGATTTGGAAAAGGCGTATGACAGGGTGGATAGGGGGGCAATGTGGCAGATGTTGCAGGTGTATGGTGTAGGAGGTAGGTTACTGAAAGCAGTGAAGAGTTTTTACGAGGATAGTGAGGCTCAAGTTAGAGTATGTAGGAAAGAGGGAGATTATTTCCTAGTAAAAGTAGGCCTTAGACAAGGATGTGTGATGTCACCGTGGTTGTTTAATATATTTATAGATGGGGTTGTAAGAGAAGTAAATGAGTGGGTCTTGGCAAGAGGCGTGGAGTTAAAAGATAAAGAATCACACATAAAGTGGGAGTTGTCACAGTTGCTCTTTGCTGATGACACTGTGCTCTTGGGAGATTCTGAAGAGAAGTTGCAGAGGCTGGTGGATGAATTTGGTAGGGTATGCAAAAGAAGAAAATTAAAAGTGAATACAGGAAAGAGTAAAGTTATGAGGATAACAAAAAGATTAGGTGATGAAAGATTGAATATCAGATTGGAGGGAGAGAGTATGGAGGAGGTGAATGTATTCAGATATTTGGGAGTGGACGTGTTAGCGGATGGGTCTATGAAAGATGAGGTGAATCATAGAATTGATGAGGGGAAAAGGGTGAGTGGTGCACTTAGGAGTCTGTGGAGACAAAGAACTTTGTCCTTGGAGGCAAAGAGGGGAATGTATGAGAGTATAGTTTTACCAACACTCTTTTATGGGTGTGAAGCAGATGAATGTTGCAGCGAGGAGAAGGCTGGAGGCAGTGGAGATGTCATGTCTGAGGGCAATGTGTGGTGTGAATATAATGCAGAGAATTCGTAGTTTGGAAGTTAGGAGGAGGTGCGGGATTACCAAAACTGTTGTCCAGAGGGCTGAGGAAGGGTTGTTGAGGTGGTTCGGACATGTAGAGAGAATGGAGTGAAACAGAATGACTTCAAGAGTGTATCAGTCTGTAGTGGAAGGAAGGCGGGGTAGGGGTCGGCCTAGGAAAGGTTTGAGGGAGGGGGTAAAGGAGGTTTTGTGTGCAAGGGGCTTGGACTTCCAGCAGGCATGGGTGAGCGTGTTTGATAGGAGTGAATGGAGACAATGGTTTTTAATACTTGACGTGCTGTTGGAGTGTGAGTAAAGTAACATTTATGAAGGGGTTCAGGGAGACCGGCAGTCCGGACTTGAGTCCTGGAGATGGGAAGTACAGTGCCTGCACTCTGAAGGAGGGGTGTTAATGTTGCAGTTTAAAAACTGTAGTGTAAAGCACCCTTCTGGCAAGACAGTGATGGAGTGAATGATGGTGAAAATTTTTCTCTTTCGGGCCACCCTGCCTTGGTGGGAATCGGCCAGTGTGTTAATAATAAAAAATAATGATTTACTTATTCAGTGACAGTATTTATTTACTTATTTATACAGCTTATCATATTCATTTTTTGACCTACAGTATTTTCGACTTACGATGGATTTGTCGGAAAGTAACCCTATCATGAGTCAAAAAGCACCTGTATAGTAAGAGATACACACTAGAGATGTATCGGATATCTGCATCCGCATCTGTGGAACATCTGCACAATTTCTTACATCTGCATCCGCATTTTACTACAAACAGATATCTGCATATGCATCTGCATCCTCATACACATCCGCATCCACGGATATCTGAATTTACACAACCGATACATCTCTAATATACACTTCTCAGTGTATATATTCTGTATAATGCATGTTTTTCTCACTGCACCACTTCTGATGCACTGCTGTCCTCTTGCCTCACCATGCTGCTGGGGTTGTCACTGAAAGAACAAGTTTTCTGTAGCTCAGTTGGTACTACACTCAGCTCATACACTGAGTGTCCATGGTTCGATCCCCTGTACAGGTGAAAACATTGGGGTGTGTTTTGTTAAGACACCTGCTGTCCCTGTTTATTTAGCAGCAAGTAGGTACCTGGGTGTTAGCCAACTCGTGTGGGTCACTTCCTGGGGACAAAATTAACCCAAGTTACCTGAAATGCTCTGCAAGACCAGAAGCTTTCTATATAGTATGTCATTGATGTCAGCTAGGCCTGTATACCTTATACATGTACTTGTAGAGATTATTACTATTCTTATATATTCGGTAAAAGGACATATGTACATTCTGGGACAAAATTTACCTAATTTTCCCGAAATGCTCTGCATAACAAGGGGCTTTCTATATAGTAGGATGTCATTGATGTCAGCCAGTCCTGTATACCTTGTACATGTATGTACTTGCATTCCCTCAGTGAGAAGTGGGGGGGGGGGCACGAGTACACTAAGAGAGAACACTAAGTGTCAGGGGCCCAAGAGCGTTTAAGTGCCTCCCAGCATACATAAGGGGGATTACCAATACATCCCTGGCTGTCTTCAAGAAGGCACTGGACAGGCACCTAAAGTCAGTACCTGACCAGCCGGGCTGTGGTTAATACGTCAGTTTGCGTGGGGCCAGCAGTAACAGCCTGGTTGATCACACCCTGATCCACCGTGAGACCTGGTCTCAGACCGGGCCGCGGGGGCGTTGATCCCCGAAACCCTCTCCAGGTAAATTCCAGGTATTATTATTCCTGACATCAGGGAAGATCATGACCTACATGAGGTCAGGCAAGATCATCATGACCTTCAAGAAGTCAAGGAAGGCCACTATGACCTTCATAAGGTCAAGAGAGTTGACATAGTGCTGTGTTCAGAACTCCCTGAATGCTGACTCATAAATTCTCCAGACGTGAATCACATAACATATATTCAGTATTTTTTTTGATAATAAATAATGATAATAATTAATAATACTAATAATAATAATACGTACATTTATTAATATAATTATAATCAGTTGGTTAGATGACAGCGGCAAGAGCAGTGAACTAGACAGTTATTGTGGCTACGTTTCGCTCCTGGTGAGCGAAACGTAGCTGTAATTAGTCTGTTATTGCTAGTTTCTTGGCTCCTGGCGAAACATTGGGATACTGGCAGTTTGGAGGAATGTGTAATAGGACGGTATATATATAATTGGGGCCCTGATATTATATTCTATATGGAGTTTATTATATTATTTCAGGTCACTTTTTATATTGTATCTTTATATATATATATGCTTCTAAACTGTTGTATCTGGGCGCCTCTGCAAAAACATTGATTATGTATAAGTGTGGTGAAAGTGTTGAATGATGAGGAAAGTATTTTCGTTTTGAGGATTTTCTTTTTGGGTCACCCTGCCAAGGTGGGAGACGGCCGACTTGTTGAAAAAAGAAAATATACAGCTATATGTTACTTGAAGCAGGTAACCCCAGGAACAAGTCTTGACTTTTAAAGAAGGAATAATAATAATAATAATAATAATAATGCTCTGACTATTGTAATTCTTGAACGCCTATTTCTAAAATTCTTCGCACATAAAGCCTAAAACAACGATAAAAAACAATGGTAAATTATTTTCTATCGTAAAGTTTATTTTGCGTAGCATTACATACTGCTACATCATTATATTGTATGAGTTATGGAAAGGAACGTAGTTACGTAATGTATTTTGGGCAGTTGTGCTCGATTGGTAGCGCACTCAACTCACACAGAGGTCCGGGATCGATCCTCGGTATGGGTGGAAACACTAGGACGTATTAAGACACCTGCTGTCCATGTTCACCTAGCAGTAAAATAGGTACCTGGGTGTTAGATGACTGGTGTGGGTCGCATCCTGGGGACAAACTTGACCTAATTTGCGGGAAATGTTCAGCATAACAAGCAGCTTTCTATATAGTAGTATGTCATTGATGTCAGCTAGACCTATATGCCTTGTACATATAGAAATAAAGATTATTATTTTTATTATTTTATTAAATTTTATTAAATTTATTATTTTATTAAATTTTATTAAATTTCGTTCACCACCAGACAAGTGACTTGAAAAGTTTCAATTTTCATTTCTATCCTTAATTTTCATCCACAATTCATCTCAACTAAGTCACCGTCAGTTTTTCACAATGTGTAATATTTTCTTTTTAATCTATGACTAACGCTCTCGCTTCACACGGCGAGGGCCTGGGTTCGATTCCCAGCCAGAGTAGAAACATTGGACGTGTTTCTTTCCACCTGTTGTCTATGTTCCCCATCAGTAAAATGGGTACCTGGGTGTTAGTCGACTGGTGTGGGTCGCATCCTGGGACACTGACCTAAGGAGGCCTGGTCACAGACCGGGCCGCGGGGGCGTTGACCCCCGGAACTCTCTCCAGGTCTCCAGGTAAACCTGTTTGATAATTCTTTTCACTACTACACTCACTTTCTGAATAACAGCCTATCAAATCAGCCATGACTCACAACCACCCACTTCTACCCATAACTTATCTACAACTACTCATAACTCACATTTCACTCATAATTTGCTTATCACGACTCCCCTTTCCTCAACCTCTCACATTTTATTACTTATCCACAGTTCATCCCCATCAAACAACTCATCGACAACTACCCACACCTCACCACAACCTCCCACACCTCATTATAACCACCCCACCTCACCACAACCTCCCACACCTCATTACAACCTTCCACAAGATTTATCAGACAAGCATGTGTGGAGTCTCACAAAAGAAGCGCAAAATCATGCAAATGGGAGAAGAGAGGATCCAAACCAGTACAGATTAGGATGGAGGGAAGACACTACAAGTACGTATAAAGAGATATTAGATAATATAAGAGTGACCGTCACACCGAAATCTTAGGAAAACCTGGAGAGGGTTTCGGGGGTCAACAACCCCAGCCTCGCGATGGATCAGAGCCTGATCAACCAGACTCTTACTGTTGGCCGCACGCAAACAGACGTACGAACCACAGCCCGGGAACATAATCACATAATATTAGCAGCGTATGTGAGACTAGGCAGCTTGAAAAAAATAATTGCGTGAATCTTTAATGACACTACATAAAGCATATCAGGACTGTTATAGAAGTTTGCAACAAGAATCTTATCAGACTTTGAGGCAGAAGAAACTCTAAGTAACTTAATCTTAAGACACTGGACAAGCAAGAAACGGGGATGACATGATTACGATATGCAAGATACTTGAAGAAATTTGTAGGGTGGATCGAGACAGACTAACATAAGACCATAAGAACGAAGGAATACTGCAGTATGCCTACTACTGGCCCATGTTAGGCAGGTCCAATTCTCACCTACCCACACCCATTCGTATACCCGTCCAGCTTTTATTTAAAGCTACCCAAAGTTATTGCCTCAGTGACTACCTGGGAGTTTGTTCCGCTCATCTATAACTCTTTTGCCCAACTAGTATTCCTAATATCCTCTAAATCTAAATTTCTTCGACTGAAATACACTCGCATGCAAGCGTTGTATTTCCCTTATGGATGTAATATTTTTCACAATAATAATAATAATAATTATTATTATGCACTGCCTTAGAGGCTCTTTAGCTTGTGCAATTTTAAGCCTTTGTTAAAGATGTCTACTTGGGTTTTCCACAGTATTTTATTTATTGACGCTTTCTGGTGTTCACTCGTGATGAAGTTGCAACACCTCTTAGCAGAATTCTTAATTCTGTTTTCCTTGTCGTTACTTGCATCTGCGTTTTTTGCCTCGTTCACTTTGTTGCTATACTGTCTGGCATTTTTGCATATATTACGAACTCGGGTACAAAGGATTATTATTATTATTATTATTATAATCAAGGGGGAAGAACTAAACCCGTAGGATTATACAGCGCCTGGGGGGGGGGATGTGGAAGGCATTCAGGCTTAATTCGGGGAACTGGAGCACAGATCTAATTCCCTAAATCAAGAGCCCCTCACCAACATCAAGGAACCTTCCCTGAGGGGACCACTATTTACATAATGCACAGAGTGCAGTAGAGCAGTGTAGGCAGACACCATACAAATAGCAGTGAGTTCAATCACTGCTATTGGCTTGTAACTCGTACAAGAGACCAGTATATGTACTCAGCCTGTTAGCGGGAGACCGACTTCAACCAGGGGTGCAAGTTTAACATCAGTGGCTGGAGTCAACCTCGAGCCCAGTTCGTTGACGTATAGTCCTGACAGCCAGTCTGCGCACCTGGGGGCCCTAACAGCCTCACCGCTTGGCTGGTACTAAGGGACTGAAGAAAGTGGTTGTGTGAAGAATGGTAAATAAACCGCAACCTACTTTGTATACACAACAGCATAATATACACATCGAGAGGTGTGATCTTTCATGAAATATACATAGAGAGGTAGATTATCAGGGTACATACACTGAAAAGTGTCTTCAGTGTATAAACCAAAAGTTTTGTATCTTGGTGTATACGGACTAAAGTTTTCTTGAATGCTAGTGCACAGGTTGAATTGCAGCCTTAGTAGCCCACATATTAACTTTATATTCTTGTCAATGTCGTATTAAGATATTGTCATATTAAGATATTGTTCACCCAGAGTATTAAAACATTGTTGGGTCCGGCTGATAGCTGAGTGTTTGACCACGTAATTAATTTCACACATTTCCCAGGTTAAATCCATGCTTAGATGATGCCCATGTCCTGTAATGTTCGTTAAAATATTACTCTTGTTCCTCCGTAGTGTGTGATGAAATATTGCCCTTGTCATTTATTGTGATGAAATATTGCCCTTGTCATCACTTATTGCGAAGAAATATTGCCCTTGTCATTTATTGTGATGAAATATTGCCCTTGTCATCACTTATTGCGAAGAAATATTGCCCATGTCTTTCCGAAATGTGGAAAACAGTGTGATGAAATATTAACCTCATCATTAAGTATGATGAAATATTATCCTTGCCATCAATGGTGGTGTTGAAATAGTCTTAAGTTTGTTCTCCACATCCGCGTGTAGTCAGGTCCGGGTCACTCACATTATCCTTTTAACATTTCCTTATTTGTTTTCAAAAGTTGTGGGCAACTACACGTTTCACCTGGAACAATATATTCACGTGTACATTTTGTTTCCTTGTCTGTAGAAAAGTTTAAATGCAGTTAATTGTCTTTCAAGGGACCTTGAGTGAAGGACAGGAGTATTGTTGCACAGTTGGCGTGGCTGACAACAAAGAGGCTACTCCTATTTATTTAAGGTCACGACAATGACTTCCGACACAATCAATGATGTCTAGAGAAAGAATTCTGGCGTTTTCGAGTTACAGTCCGGTCGTAATGATCTATTCTTGAATGTAGCCTCCTAGTATTTTGTCAAGTGTTAACTTCAAGTTGTATAGGAATTTTCGGTGGGAGGGAATTATTCTGATATAGTATATTATTATTATTATTATTATTATTATTATTATTATTATTATTATTATTATTATTGTTGTTGTTGTTGTTGATGTTGCTGCTGTTGTTATGAGCGCTAAACTCGTAGAGATTATACAGCGCCTGTGGGCGGGGGAATGGAAGGCATTCAGGCTTAATTACTCAAGGGAGGTTTCTTGACGCTGGTGAAGGGCTCTTGATCTGTGGAATTGGATTTGTGCTCCAGTTCCCTGAATTAAGCCTGAATACCTTCCCCCATGATTATAATAACCGGGCTTAATTCAAGGAATTAGAGCACAGATCCAGTACCCTAGATCAAGAGCCCCTCATCAGCATCAACCTCTTGAAGGGTTGTTCGGGTATAGACGGCAGTTGATGTTGAGGCGAGACAGCCATTTCTGCTTGGGTTGGTGTCACCCCCATGAAAACCAAGGGCGGGGGAATAGGGGTAGTAAAGTCCAATTACGTCACTACTGCATGACCAGTGACTAATGTTTAGCAATGAGAACGTTTAAGGGCCATAAACTGAATAGGAGAATACTTTTCAACTTTATTTAATGATAAAATAAATAATCGTAGTAATATTGAGGAAACATAAACTCAAATACCACTTTGAGTACAGGCAACAGATCCTACATTTATTCATCGTCAACAATGGCAAAAAAAAAAAAAACTTTAACAATAAAGAAAAACATTGCAATATCAGAGAAACACTTGTTCCGATTTGACCTTGAGTACAGGCAACATCTCAGTGAATCTGATCTTACATTTCCTTGCCTTCAGTCCTGCAAAATCACCTGTCACATCATCAAAATCCATGATTTTCCCTATATAGGCCAAATTGTACACTGTAGTCATATAATAGGCTATGTAGAAACGAAGGATTATTCTCTTATGTTGGTGCAGCACTGTCTTGGGTATTACTGTCACCTTCTTTAGAGGCTCTATGGTATCACCCTCTAAATGGTGTCACCCGGGGCGACCTGCCCCTCCCCCCCCCCTTACGACGCCACTGCCACCACCGGTGATATTCGTCAGGATTTGAACGTTTCCTCGTTGCCCTTAAATACCGCGCTGCCAGACGTGTGACGTTTTTTCTTTATTTATGGTTTAATGTGTTTCTGTTGGTTTATGAAGCGTAATGCAGCCTTACCTAACGTAACCTAACCAAAGTTAAAGAAAATAGTTAAATACTATAGTGTTGATTGGTTGCTTGAGGAGAGATGTAACCTAGATAAAATATTAAGGCTTTTAGTGTAGTCGAATGACGTTCATATATTGCAATATTTTATGCTCAGTAATTAAATAGTAACAAATAGTATAAAAGAAACCCATGTCAAGTTTTGACGATAATAACTGTAGTTTTCACAAGTGACATGTTCAGAGCTTAAGAAATACACAAATAACCTGCATATAGGAGACAAACTTAGAGTGACGTTTTGATTCGACTTGGACCATTAACTAGTCTCACACAAGCACAAAGAGAAGGGAGCCAGAATATGTACGAGAGGGGAGCGGGAACGGGAGTAATGTAATAGGAAAAGGGAATAGTATTAAAGTGGTAGTAGTAGTAGTGGTGGTTGCAGTAGAAGTATAAGTAGTGGTGCAGCAGTGGTAGAGGTGACAATAAGTTAGTATGTTCAGCTTGGTTCTAAGTAAGGAACTTTGGTAGTGTGAAAGACACTGAACATAATGGGAAGCTGTCAATCGTTAGACTCCTTACACTTCCCAAGTTGTTGTTTTGTTGTGTTGTTTACTAGTGACTGATTAAGATTTGAAGGTAATCAGGTTTAAGGAGAAGGTCAGTTTTTTGCTAAGGCAGGCACTGACCGCTTGACCTTTTAATACCCAGTCACATATTGCAATTTTGCCTGAAGCAGTCTTCTTCCCTGCCTTCCCCTAATATATCTCATCTTCACGTTCATCAGGTATTCGAACGTTTGTTTTTTATGTCTTTTTCAGAGTTGTTCTGAAATTTACATAATGTGAGGACGCGTGATGGAAGGACTTAACTAAGTACATATTTCGTAACCACACGCTCAGGCCGGTTTTTTTTTTTTTTTTTTTTTTGTCAAGTCGGACCCATCAGCTCTGGCCGGTGTTTTCCTGCTGCCTAGATAGGAAGTTATTTTTTTTCCACCTTTTCACTCGAGTATATATGCTGGTTCCTCTTCCTTGTTCCTGGTGAGTTTCTGTCAAATGGTCCGGCTGGCTTCTTACCACTGCTGGTTACCGTACAAATGAACATTAGATTGTCCTAAGTTTGGTTAGGTAAAGTTTGTCAGGAAACAGGACAAGTGTTTTCCGACGCGGGTCTTAATCATATGATGACCCGCAGTTAGAGCTTTTGGTCATCTGACCAAGGCCTTCTGCTGGCTTACCGGTCCACCTTTTTAAAAACTACGGTTATAATTATTGCGTCTACTTGTTAATACCATCGTATTTATTTACATTACTGTTTTATTTCAGAGTAAGATTAAGGTAATACAAAATACTCGATAAAACTTGAAATCCTGATTTCGAACGGAAAATTTATCTTTAACAAAATCAGATTGATTTCTGAGTATATTATTTAAAAATATATGGATAAGTTAGGTTATCGTGTTTGTTTCCTATCTGATTACGACACTTTAATGTGGGACAATATTTTAAAGGTTCGCTGCACTGACATTATAAGAGCCTTGTTGGAGCTGTCACTTGTCACTGCTGGTGTTACCGTTATCGTGGAGGGAAGCGTTGCGGCCGGCATAAATTTGTATGTCATGTTCATCAGGAAATGTCTTTTGGGCAAGATATTAGTTACTGCAATGTTTAAAGGAATTTTATTTGCGTCTTTAGATTTGTTACTAATTCTCTGCTAAAGGTCTGTTATGTGAACCATTCACCAACCGTACGGGGGAATATTAGAATATTCCATAATTAAAAAAACATCGTAAATATTTCCAATCAGATTATTTTAAGGAGAGTGGTAAAAATTATAGTTATAATTATTGCGGCTACTTATTAAATATGCAAGAACATCCTTACGTAGTAGATGTAATGATAGACTTAATATTTTAAACCCATGGGAATGTAACCCAGTAAAAAAAAAAATGATATCTTTCAGGTTTCTGAATAGGATTCGTCAGCTTGTTACAAGTCATTGTTTGATTGTTGTATACTATGTGATCATCACGCTCTGTGAACACATTTGATTTTTTTTACTTAAATTAAAGGTCAGTGTTATTACAATTCAGGTGGAAAACACTTTTTCTTGAGAATGACAATGATACATCACTATAAGCTGAAGACGCTGTAAATAAGTTTTGTTTAAATTCAATTGATTTTGTTACTGTGAGCTACTTGTGTAATTTGGGTGGGTAGAGGGAATATAGCGCAGATTTTTATGAAAATTAATATAGCCGCTGATCTATATAATGGTATACTAGATTGGAGCAGGAACTATGTTAGCCTAGCCCACACGTCACTCAGGATGGTGTTTGACATATCTAGTTAGGTTAAGTAACTGGATGTGTGGCTGCTACGTAGAAGCTACGTGATGGTTAGGTTAGGTTAAGGTTCGTCAGGAAACAGGACAAATGTTTCCTGACGCGGGTCTTAGGCAGATGATGACCCGCCTTTCGAGCTTTTGGTCATCTGACCGAGGCCTTCCGCTGGCTTACCGGTCCACCCCTTTAAAAATTATGGTCATTTATAACCATTGTTTTTTTTTTATAGCTACGTGATAGTATTGTATGTCAGGGGAAAACATCAGCCCTGTCGAAAAAAAGTATAAAGGCTAAACAAGCAAACAGACACTTAATCTGTTTAGTTGCAGTTTCTCGAAGGACGTGTGGTAAACAGGTGGTTTTTGGTGTCCTCTATCAATGCACAAACTGAAAAAAAACACGTTCAAATGAAATTGTAAATGGTTTCTGAAATAGTGTAGTCATGGTAATTATAATTTCAACCATACTGATTGTCGTATGTTTCACAAGGATTTTAATCTTAAAATTTCTTGATGTAGTCTAGAATTTATGACAGAAAATACTAGAGTGAATAACTTGCTAGATCTAGCTCTGGAAAACGTGGAAACCCTGATGAATAATCATACGATGACGGAAGAGCTTGAGAAATTCATTATCAATGAATGTTAAGATTTTTTTTTTAATGAAGTGTTGGGATGTCCTCGTGTGGAGTAGCCTATTGTGCTGACATCACCAGCCCGGCGGGATGTTATTTCCTTGTTTTGTTTACATTCATTCATGATATATTCCTCGGTGCAATGACAAAATGGACGAAAGTTAGTGCTCTCTCTCTCTCTCTCTCTCTCTCTCTCTCTCTCTCTCTCTCTCTCTCTCTCTCTCTCTCTCTCTCTCTCTCTCTCTCTCTCTCTCTCTCTCTCACGCCAGCGAAGAGGCGGGGGCAGGAGCCACATATGAGTACACACAGAACAGAATGCATAGCTTATAACCAAAATTTTTAAAGGAGTGGACCGTTAAGCCAGCGGAAGGCTTGGTCAGATGACCAAATGCTCCAGTTGCGGGTCGTATAATTAAGACCCCGCGCTAGGAAACACTGTTTCCTGACAAACCTTACCTAACCTAACCAGGAACAGAATGTGACCGTTCGTGATGGGTAGTTGAGAGGCAGGGGCCACTAGCCTAAATTTGTCCCCTTGAAGCTGCAATTTTGTGAGCACAACTGGGTGGGACACATTATTTATTTGTTAATATACTGTACTTGTTTTTTAGTAAACAAAGTTAGAAGGTGAATAGTGGACTAGTAACCTTTTGGTTGAATGAGGACAGCGCAGCCTTGTGTGTATATATCATAGTGGAGGCTTCCTGGTGTGGGCTCATCACCGCTCACACCTTCACAACTACCCTGAAGTTTTCACTCTGTATACTCTGCAGTTTTCACTCTCTGTATATACTGCAGTTTTCACTCTGTACACACTGCAGTTTTCACTCTGTATACACTACAGTTTTCACTATACGCTGCAGTTTTCACTGTATACACCCTAGTTTTCACTCACTATATTTGCAGCTTTCACTCGCTACACTGCAGTTTGCACTTGCTAAATTGCACTCATGATGGCAGTAAAGAAATATAAAACTGCTGCTTAGTGGTAGAACGCTTGGCTCACAACCGAAAGTACCCGGGTTGGCTGGGCTACACACACGGGCAAGTCTCTCTCTCCACTTAGTAAACAAATAGGTTCCTGGAGGTTTATCTACTATTGTTGGTCTTAATCTGGGGGTAAAGTGGTAGTCTACCTTAAATAAGGCTGGGGTCATCCTGTAAATTCAACAGTGAAAAGTAAAAGTTCGTCCAGTGCTAAATTTCACGATAATAATCATAACGCTAAAAGTTCTTCCAGTGGGATCTTTCACAATAATCATTACCCTAAAACCCTTCACTGAAGAAAAACAGTAGGATTGGATTCGACAGAAAATTAGTTATATTACACAACGGAGATTTTGTGCAATAAAATTTATTAAAATCTTGTTTACCTTTTCCCATATTGATCACCTTGTTGTGAACTTAGTGTTGGGTATTATATATATGTCGTGCCGAATAGGTAAAATTGGTCAGCTAGCAAGAACTCATTTAACATTAAGTTCTTTCTAAAATTTTCTCTTACATGTTTAAAGATGTATATATTTTTAATTTGTTAATGTGAAAATTAATAATTTTGCACCAAAAGAACATTAGAAAACTTGCCTAACCTTATTATAACAAGCTCAATTTAATTTAGCCTAATCCAATTAAATATATTTCATATACGTTTACAGTAATTTAATATTAAGCAAACACAGTGAAATATATTTTTTTCATTAGGTTTAGAATGATTTTTGCGAAATTATTGCATACGCAAATTTTCGCTTGCCTTATTCGGCAAGAAGAGCGTTGCTATTTAAGCCAAAATCTCACGCTTTTACTATTCGGCAACACACACACACACACACACACACACACACACACACACACACACACACACACACACACACACACACACACACACACACACACACACACACATACACACATACACACACATACACACACACACACACACATACACACACACACACACACACACACACACACACACACACGCACACGCACACGCACGCTCCATGGATTACATTCAGATGTCGAAGTACATTTTTTTCTTTTCGACGCGGCAATTAAAATTTAACCAAAAAAGTCCTTACGGAAAATATTTCGTGTTAGACGAAACTGGATCACTATCTCCGCAGTGTTCCAGATCAACCAGGCTATGATGGTCTGGTCTGGTTGACCAGGCAGTAACAGGGAGAATCTGGTTCCAGACTGAACTGCTAGAGTAGGAAAACTCTCGAAACAGGTCATAGGTATCTTGGACCGTCCTATCATGGGCCAGTAGTATAAATAAATGGTTCAGAGAACCAGCAAGTTGATAAATTAGACATATGTGCAACACTTGGGTATCTTGATTGAGGAAACGTTTCGCCACACAGTGGCTTCATCAAGCCGTTACGGCTTTGTCAAGCCGTAACGGCTTGACAAAGCTCCTGGAGAGCGAAACGTTGCCACAATAATGTCACATTAGTTGCACTTGTGTCTTTTTACCTAACATTGTCGGGAATTCTACCGACATTAATACAGTCCTATACAAAGAAGAATTGTGAAGATCAGACGGAGTTTGAGGTAATCAGTCCCTCAGCCTGGAGTCTATGTAATCAGTCTGTCAATCGTATATTCTTATGTATCATTCGTTATGTTCTTATATATCATTCTTATGTTATGTATCATTATGATGATTAACATTGCTTACAAGCAGGAGAGTCGGACACACGTGCAATAGGTATCCCTATTTTCGAAAACTTTTGCCTGTAACAGTAGGCGTCTTCGGTCTAATACAGAGGTGAATAAATATGGAGAAAACATCAAGGGAGAGACTGATGAATTGATCACATCATCTTTCCTCTCCAGTGCTTCTGTCACCTCTGTCTTCGACTGAAGAAACCCATTGTATATAGGCGAAACGTTTCGGAAATAAAAGCACCTTATTGCTGCACATGTCTTATCTATCAGCAGGTCATAAGTAAATCACAGGTCACTGGTATAGAAAAGCAGTTGCAACCAATATCGTAATTAGCAGAGATTCTTGGAAGACAGTGAGTAAATAATCAAGTTCATATACGTACTGTTTTACGCAATTTTGGATTATTACATTTGACATGTGTAATTTTCCAAGGATAATCAAATCAGAAATGAAACACTGATTTATTTCCATTGAAGTCCGGTGGACCAGGAGTGCGTAGTGACTTTGTCACTATTATTTCGTGGAGGGGAATACCCGGGTGAAGCCTTGCAAATCACTGCTTGGCTGGAGGGCACATTGCACACTGTCTGCCTACTGTTTACTCTCCTTGCACAGTGAAAGCGCACTCTTTCTACCGGCGGGTTTACCCACGTTAGGGCATTAAATGATGTTAAACCCATGTTGTGGTTTTAAATATTGTTACTCACATTGTGGCTTTGTACATTGTTAAACCCCCATTGTTTTTGTTATACCCACGACATGGTTTCAGATATGGCTAAACACACGACGTGACTTTATTATTAAAGCTATGTTGCGGCATTCAGCATTATCAGTCCCATGTTGTGGCTGTAAATATTGTCAGTCTCATGTTGTGGCTTTCAGTATTGTCAGTCCCATGTTGTGGCTTTCAGTATTGTCAGTCCCATGTTGTGGCTTTCACTATTGTCAGTCCCATGTTGTGGCTTTCAGTATTGTCAGTCCCATGTTGTGGCTTTCACTATTGTCAGTCCCATGTTGTGGCTTTCACTATTGTCAGTCCCATGTTGTGGCTTTCACTATTGTCAGTCCCATGTTGTGGCTTTCACTATTGTCAGTCCCATGTTGTGGCTTTCAGTATTGTCAGTCCCATGTTGTGGCTTTCAGTATTGTCAGTCCCATGTTGTGGCTTTCAGTATTGTCAGTCTCAGGTTGTGGCTTTCAGTATTGTCAGTCTCAGGTTGTGGCTTTCAGTATTGTCAGTCCCATGTTGTGGCTTTCACTATTGTCAGTCCCATGTTGTGGCTTTCACTATTGTCAGTCCCATGTTGTGGCTTTCACTATTGTCAGTCCCATGTTGTGGCTTTCAGTATTGTCAGTCCCATGTTGTGGCTTTCAGTATTGTCAATCCCATGTTGTGGCTTTCAGTATTGTCAATCCCATGTTGTGGCTTTCAGTATTGTCAGTCCCATGTTGTGGCTTTCAGTATTGTCAGTCCCATGTTGTGGCTTTCACTATTGTCAGTCTCAGGTTGTGGCTTTCAATACTAAATCTTGTTATTTGCTATAAAGAACATTTTTAAGTTTTTGTATATAAATTAACCCCGTCATGTTGGTCATGCCGTTGTTCGGCAAAATGTTTTAAGTTGTATGTGCATTAATGTAGTGGTGAGAGGATGAGGATCTTATACAAACACTGAGCGGAACGTGCGGGAGCTGGTTGACTTGTTTGAATGATTATAATGGCTTTGTAACCTATGTTACTTGTAAGTTTTCAACGCCATTAGCCCGTGCTTAAGGAAAATTATCAACAAACCTCTGGCTGTCTTCAAGAGGGAACTTGAACTCTGGTAAATCAGTGCCTGGCCAGCCGGGATCAGGTTTGTACATTATATTGTGTGCGACCAGTAGCAACAGCCTGGTTGATCAGGGAGGCCTGGTCTTTTGACCGGATTTCGGGGGGCGTTGACCCCCGAAAGCATCCTGCAAGCGCCTTTCAAGTACAAGAAAGGTTTATATACAGCTACTGCAACATTAAACCATCCATGTTGTTGTTATTATTATTATTATTATTATTATTATTATTATTATTATTATTATTACACGGGGAAGTGGAACACCGTAAGATGTTGTACATCTCCTTGGGAATGGAAGGTAGTCAGGTTTGAACTATGGGAAAGGTTGCTCTGATTCCTAGGATCAGTAATCCTTCACCAACATCAAAGCATCTTCCTCCTTGAATGAATCAAACAGGAAAGTAAATGAAAACTGGCCAGGATCACATAAAAATATAAAGTCACTGTTGGATCGTCCCTTGATAGAGGAAGCGGCTCTATTCATTCTAGACCTCCTGATGCTATGTCACCAAGACTCACGAAATCGTAATGACACGATTGCAAACAAACCATACCGGCCGGGGTATGGTTTGTGTGCAATCGTGTCATTACGATTTCGTGAGTCATGTTGACGGCAGTGAGGGGACTTGAGCTAGAGTTCGTCACGGCCACGCTAGCTGGAGATTCGTCTGTAAAAACTTGCATTTGTGGTCACAGTGGTGCCTGTGCTAACCTTCCTATGGTGTAGAAATATACCTAGTTGGACGAATCTTATTGTGGCTAGCTGGTCTAGTGGCTAACGCGACGGTCTGGAGTTTTGAGACTCTCTGACCGCGGGTTCAATCCCGGCCGGGGTATGGCTATGTCACCGATAACACTGTCAAACAGTAATAGGAAGACGTTTTCATATTAACCTAGGAAGGTTATTAACCCAGGATAACCCAGTAGTGTGGCTTATTTCCGTTGGGGTCCTATGATCCCCTTGCTTTGACTTGACCCACAATAGTAGACTTAAGACACACGTGCAGCAGTTGGGTATCTTTATTGATGAAACGTTTCGCTTACACAGAAGGCTTCTTCAGTCAGCTACATAGGCAGTAGTAGTGAAATAAAGATGTAATCAGTCCATCAATCTTGGAGAAAAAGTGTTTGAGGTGGTCAGTCCCTCAGCCTGGAGAAAAGTTCACCTCCGTGGAGCTTAACTGAGGGACTGACCATCTCAGATACTTTTTCTCTAAGGTTGATGGACTGATTACATCATCATTATTTCACTACCACACGTGCTGCCTCTGTTGCACGTATCTTAATCCTCATTTTATCGGTATTTTATATCATTTCCAACATAATTGTAGACTAACAGGCAATTACGTAGTGTTTACACTCGGTAGTCCCCTTAGTGTGTTCTGCAGTCCCTCACTTACCTTAGTGTGTTCTGCAGTCCCTCACTTACCTTAGTGTGTTCTGCAGTCCCTCACTTACCTTAGTGTGTTCTGCAGTCCCTCACTTACCTTAGTGTGTTCTGCAGTCCCTCACTTACCTTAGTGTGTTCTGTAGTCCCTCACTTACCTTAGTGTGTTCTGCAGTCCCTCACTTACCTTAGTGTGTTCTGCAGTCCCTCACTTACCTTAGTGTGTTCTGCAGTCCCTCACTTACCTTAGTGTGTTCTGCAGTCCCTCACTTACCTTAGTGTGTTCTGCAGTCCCTCACTTACCTTAGCGTGTTCTGCAGTCCCTCACTTACCTTAGTGTGTTCTGCAGTCCCTCACTTACCTTAGTGTGTTCTGCAGTCCCTCACTTACCTTAGCGTGTTCTGCAGTCCCTCACTTACCTTAGCGTGTTCTGCAGTCCCTCACTTACCTTAGTGTGTTCTGCAGTCCCTCACTTACCTTAGTGTGTTCTGCAGTCCCTCACTTACCTTAGCGTGTTCTGCAGTCCCTCACTTACCTTAGTGTGTTCTGCAGTCCCTCACTTACCTTAGTGTGTTCTGCAGTCCCTCACTTACCTTAGTGTGTTCTGCAGTCCCTCACTTACCTTAGTGTGTTCTGCAGTCCCTCACTTACCTTAGCGTGTTCTGCAGTCCCTCACTTACCTTAGTGTGTTCTGCAGTCCCTCACTTACCTTAGTGTGTTCTGCAGTCCCTCACTTACCTTAGTGTGTTCTGCAGTCCCTCACTTACCTTAGCGTGTTCTGCAGTCCCTCACTTACCTTAGTGTGTTCTGCAGTCCCTCACTTACCTTAGTGTGTTCTGCAGTCCCTCACTTACCTTAGCGTGTTCTGCAGTCCCTCACTTACCTTAGTGTGTTCTGCAGTCCCTCACTTACCTTAGTGTGTTCTGCAGTCCCTCACTTACCTTAGTGTGTTCTGCAGTCCCTCACTTATCAAACTCTTCTCTCTTTCATATATTATTTACTGTTGCTCATCTTTAATCTGTACTTTTTATCACTAAAGTTAAGAAAAATGTTTTGGATTTCATTTTCCGTAAACTGGATTATTTCTTTTACCAATATTATCAATCTTTACTTCTTTTGTCTCTGCAATGAGTGACTTTTGTCAAGTACAATATTATTTGTAATGTAAATGCTTTAGAAACTGAAAAGTTGAAGAATGAGACACTTTGGTAACATTTGGGAATCTTTATTGCTATGGCTTCTTTCAGTTCAATATAGAGAAGAACGGTGGAAGATGAGTAGTAGTAGTTTGAGGTATCAGTCCCTCAGCCTGGAGTCGATGTGTTCAGTCCAGACTAGTTGGTAGTTTCCAGTTTGCACAAGAAATTCGGTAAAGGTGGTATTAAGGATACTGTGTAATCACAGCATGTGAAGGTAATAACTAGGGATGGCCCCAGTCCTCTCACGTGTGTGGCAGGCTCGTTTTCAACAGAAAAACATCATCGAACATTCCGCCAGAACACTTTACTCTGTCACCAATGCATAATAAAGTGTTGACAAGTGCCGTCCTGCGCTTCCCTGAATTGATAACTATGTGTTCATTTTTTTAAGGTTGAAAGTCTGTGGCTAGGCTTTATATTGTTGACACGACGGCCGTAATGAATTACTTAATGAAGCGTTCTGTCCTAGTACTTGATACCTTTAATATTAAAAAATTATGACCTTGCGTTTAGTAAATTAATTTGTATTGTAATTGTATGGAGACGGTATATACACCCGGAGATGAGTATTAGAGCAATACTTATTACATGTATAGAATTATGTATAGGAAAAGGCTTGGTAATAAGTGGTACTTATTTTAAGAAAATGGGATAAATACTTATTGGAGATATAATATACGGCATAGTGACAGTTATGTTGAAAATGGTATAAAATTCCGACAAGTTGATGATTGAGACACACGTGCAACAGTTGGGTATCCATATTGTTGAAACATTTCAACAATAAAAATACCCAGCTGTTGCACGTGTCGTAACCATCGGCATAGTGACAAGCTTTTTAGACTATGTATTGGTGTATATAAGACTGATGAGTAGACCTCTGGATGTGCATGGTTTTAGAGGGACAACAAATATATGTTAGATCATTATTTAGTGGGAGTAAGAGGTAGTGGAAAGGAGAATGGCATTAGTGTATAAGAGAGAAGTGAAAAGGAATGAACTGAAAATGAGAGGGGAAGATATTACCAACTCTTAGGGGACAGATGGGCTAGAGAGTGTAGAGAAAGTGAGGAGGAGGAGGTGGAAGAGATATAGGATGGATTATAGACCACAGTACTAGAGGGCACAGAAGTTTGTGGTCATGTGAGGGTGGGTGCGAGGGGAATTATGAGGTGAAGAAGACGGCAACAGTGAAAATCTTACCGAATGAAAGATTTTTTGAAGATGTAAAAATTATATAAATAAGGCAGAGTACGCCGAGAGAGAGAGAGAGAGAGAGAGAGAGAGAGAGAGAGAGAGAGAGAGAGAGAGAGAGAGAGACGAGAGAGGCTTCATCAGCATTTTTTTCTGAGAGTAACAGTTTTGGAGAGGGACTAATAGGTTAAGGAAGTCTGGGGAACAGACTCGTAGTTCAAACCGAAAGAGGGAAGATGTTAGATAGGGCGAAGGTACTGGGAAGACGAGGACAATATTTTGGAAGAGTTGTTAAATGTTGATGAATAAGACACTTATGCAACACTTGGGAAACTTTATTCTGGCAACGTTTCGCCAGCCAGTGGCTTTTTCTAATTCATTGCAGAGCAGTGGAAGCCAGGAGGAGTTTGAGGTAGTCAATCCGTCAGCCTGGAGTCGATGTGTTCAGTCCATAAATCTTGATAAAAGTGCAGCATAGTGCAAGGAGGGTGGAGGTGAGTGGGAAGGTGGGGTGAGTGGGAAGGAAGGTGGGGTGAGTGTCACGGTGGGGTGAGTGGGAAGGAGGATGGGGTGAGTGGGAAGAGGATGAGCAAGTAGCAACAGCAGCAACAGCATCAGCATTAACAACAGTAACAGCAGCAGCAATAGCAACAGCAATAACAACAGCAGCAGCAGTAGCAACAGCAGCAACATCAAGGGTGGACAGAGGGCACAGTTTAGAGTAAGGTGACAGGTAGGGTGGGAATTATGATGGTGGCTGGTACCACTAGCGTTCATCAGGCAGCCTAACACTGGTACCCTGGGCTAGCATGGATCACAGGCTCCTTAATAATACTCTCCTCAGGCTCTTCTCCTCCCTAATATTGATGCACATTTTTATCTCTCCCTTCTGCTGCTCATGCTCCTCCACCTGTTGCTCATGTTTCCTCTTTTGTTGCTCTTCCTCCTCTCTCGTCTGCTCTGGGAACTGCCTAGCTTGACCTGCATTGAGTGACTGAGCTGAGAAAACTTTTGTTACTGGTAAGGCTTGTATGTAGGAGCCACGGGGCAACAGTCTGTTGCTGCAGTATCCAGCAGTCATAATGCAATCACTTATCTACACTGACAAGTATGTTTCTCTGGTTTTCGGCACTCGAACTGTACATGTTTTTACTGAAAAGTTTTGGTCCTTACACTGTAAGAAGCTTATTCCTTATACTGTGTTTCATAGTGTTTCTTTAAAAAACGTTCCTTATACTTTGTTTTGCAGTGTTACTTTAAGAAGCCTTCCGTATACTGCTTCAGTGTCACTGTAAGAAGCCTTTCTTATACAGTTTCGCATTGTTACTGTAATAACTATTCTTCCTTACACTATTACATGGTGTCATTGTAAGAAATATTACTTATTATACTTCTCTGACTTATTTAAACTAGTGTTATAGTCTTCCTGAATATATTTTTATCTTAATCTTTGTCTTTAGTTCACTGTTATCTCGTCTTTTGCGATGCGCTGCTACGTCATGCATTGCACTTTCTTTCCCACTTGCATTTTCCCCAGTCTTTGTATTTAAATCCTTTATCTGGACAAGGAAATCTCAGTGCATCTGATATCATAAGAGACGGGTTTACAAAACATGTTTAGCTCTGCAGAGTAGAAGCGTTAATGGATTATCTGAAATCTGAAGCTACAAATTCTGGCATTTATATAAACGAAGTCCGCCTCTGAGAAGTAGGTAAAATTGGTCATGACTCTTTCGTTCAGGGAAGTTTGGTGTGGACGAACATGAACTTTATGAAGGCTGCGGTACTACCTCGATGACCGCCCTTATGATGGGTATGAGGTGCAAAATAAAGATGTTAAACTAACTCGAAATTATATTTTATTCAAGTCTGAGGGACTGATCACTTCATAGTTACCTTTTCACTTCCTCAGCTGCCTCCATTATTTAAGTCACCTCTGTATCTAACTGAAGAAGCCTTCTGAGCAGGTTAAACGTTTCGACCCAGCTGTTGCACACACTGCTCAACTACCTGTCAGCATTGTTTACTGTAGTATAAACCTTGGTAATAGATACCGAAAAATTGGTTTAGAAAGAAACGTAAACACTAGGACATATTTATTGTATACCGTAAACATAATGAGATGTACAGGAGACTGACTATGAAGGTAAGACGACTGGAAGGTTGTTCTTTCAAGGCTGGGTGAACAGTCTTGGTGTTGAGAGCACATAATACCTTTTATCAGCGTCTTGCTGCTGGTAATACAATGTGTCTTAATGACATAGGGACAATGTGTAAATAACACACCCAATGTGGGTTATGGCATTTTATTGTGAAGACATTTCGTCCACCAGAAACTTTATCAAGTTGGCATTGTGTCTTATACACTTCTTGCTGCTGCTGTTGCTACTGGGGGTGCTGCGAGTGTCAGGGGTCGATACAGTAACCTGTTTGTGGTATGTAGAGTGGTGGCCGCTATGCTCGTGCCTGGCCCGGGCGGGTGGGCGGGCCTGCCTCTACTATGACTGGGCGATTTCCGAGTAGTAGTTTGATAAGTTACAGCTGAATTGACAGTGACATTGTGCGTAGTTTTTTCCCCTTGATGTGTATTTTTGTCTGTTTATCTATGCAATTAGAACTACAATCCAGCTTCATTTGATAATAATACTAATAATTAATCTGGTTATAGTTGTGTGTAGTTTATAAGTCTACGTGCAGTAGTAGTCTGTCTCACGAAGAGTGGACGGAGGATCGAGTCTCCATCATTCCCTGCGCTGAATAACCCACATGGGTTTAGCGTTTCCCATAAAATAATATAGCTGTGTCAGTATTTTTTATTGTATCTTTTGCGTACTTTAAATGGAGGATGTTTTGTTAAGTGTTGAGAGTAAGTGGTGTACTGTAGAGAACACTTAAGTGACTGGTCCCAGTGAATCTGGAAGTGGTATACAATACCGACAGGTTGATAAGACACGTTTGCAACAGTTAGGTATCTTTATTCTGAAACGTTTGGCCTACACAGTAGGTTCCTTCAGTCGAGTACAGAAGAGTCAGAAGAGATGTGAAGACGATGTAATCAGTTCATCGCCCTTGAAGACGTAGTTTTGAGGTGGTCAGTCCATCATGTTATTGATTAGGTAATACAGCTCATTAGGGTGATCACATTGATTCTCATTTCTCTTATAATCTCCATAAAGACTGAGAGTATCAGGCCTGTCGTTTCCTTTTTTTGTGTGTGTGTGTCATATATCAGGTCGTCAGGATCACAATAAGCCACAAATTAGAGATTAAACTAGACTGTGTTTCAGTTCGTCATGGAACATTAAAAAGTCGCTACTCTAAAATAGGTTAGTTTTGAAATTGTTCCAGTCTCGTTATTAACACTTTCATTCTTCAGTCTCGCTATTATGACTTGCACCTTCTCATGCACTCCTGGGAGACTTCTTGGATCAGGTGGCCTGTGTACCTTCTCATGCACTCCTGGGAGACTTCTTGGGTCAGGTGATCTGTACACCTTCACATACACACCTGAGACTCCTTGAATCAGGTGATAGGTGTTTGTAACACAGGTAATCTGTATATCTTCATACACTTCGAAGAAACTACTAAAAACGTTCAGTTTGCGCAAGCTGTTAGTGACTTGCCTAAAACCTGCTGGCGACCCAGCCTTGGAGAACTGAGCGAGAACGTTACACTAGGTAGAACCAGCTTAAACTTGCTCTTGTCAGGGACATCCTACAACCTGGGCAGTTACATGCAATTGGGTACATGTGAATGTTGAAAGGCACGTGTGCTTCTTTTTTTCCGTTTAGAATGTTGGGTCGAGCAAGTACGACTTTCCCTTAACTGTCTGGTCAAAAGTAGATGTAGCTACATCACTTAGCCCTTCCCTTTAGAAAGCTCAATATTATAAAGTTTTTGGGAGTATGTGTATCCAGGTTGTCTGTTAGTGTGCTTTCCTACTGTTCATTATTCCCAACATTCTTACTCTTCTGTCTTATTTTCTTTATCTAGGCACCTTCTCTCTTTTAATCCCATAACCTCCTTTTTAATTTTTACGATTCTTTTCTTGCTGTCATGGCTTACATTTTTATTCTTTCTCGGTGGCTTCTGACATTCCCGCTCTTGTCTCGGTTTGTTCAAGTTTTATATTTGGAGAATTATGTACTGCCTTCCTGATCTAACATTCCTGCTCGTCTCGTTTTGTATATTACATACGTATATGGAGCATTATGTAGTGCCTTCCTGATCCTGGGTAGGCAGTGTCGATATATTATGTTGATGCAAGGTAAGGAAGCAGCTTGCATGAGGACCGTCATTAGTGGCATACTTCAGGACGCAACAACGTCCGTAGTGACAAATGCCAGGGCTCTCACCTGTCCTTTGCTCTCAGCTTACTTCTCTCTCTCTGCCTGGCGCTCATGCACTCACCTGTAGCTCTGATGTAGTTATTATTCACATTTAGTTTCTGCGTGTACTGACACTTTCTCCATGCTAGTACCAGGTCTTGTTGGTGTATTTCACTGCTGACAAGCTGGTCGCCCTTGTCAACATTGTGTGGTAGGGAAAATGTCAGGGACGGACGAGATATTAGAAGCGTGGGTTTTGTAATGAGGGAAGATGAATACCTGGAGGAAGTGTGCAGGAGGTAGACCACTGGGTGTACAAGGTTAGTGGTACGCCACTTCGTGCTCGCTGAAGGTCGCAGTGTCAGTAGTGTAGTGTTGACACAAGGGCTGGCGTTCTGGCTCATGCTCAGCATGTTCAACACTTGGGTATCTTTACTGTGGAAACGTTTCACCACACAGTAGCTTCATCAGTCCAGTGCAAAGAAGAATGGTAAAGATCAGAAGGTGTTTGATGTAATCAGTCCCTCAATCTTGAAAAGAATACGGCATATACTGTATTCCTTTCTGACCGATTACATCGACTCTAGGCTGAGGGACTGATTACATCAAACTCCTTCTGATCTTTACCATTATTCTTTGTATAGGGCTGATGAAGCCACTGTGTGGCGAAACGTTTCCTCAATAAAGATACCAAAGTGTTGCACGTGTGTCTAATTTATTAGCTTGCCAGTTTTCTGAACCATTTATCTACAATCTAGCACTATTGTTGCCAATACCTTCAGGAGCCCTTCTACCAGTGAAGGGCTCTTGATCCAAGGAATTTGAGCAAACTTCTGCTTCCTCGGATCAAACATAATTTACCGTGTAATCGCCAGGTATTATATGACCTTTATGAGTACAGAACTTACCCATGAATAATAATTAATAATAATAACAATAATGTTTTATGGAGGGATTAAGATTATTATTATTATAATCAAGGGGGAAGCGCTCACCCCGGAGGATTATACAGCGCCTGGGGGGGGGGATGTGGAAGGCATTCAGGCTTAATTCGGGGAACTGGAGCACAGATCCAATTCCCTAAATCAAGAGCCCCTCACCAACATCAAGGAACCTTCCTTCAGGGGATGGAGGGATTAAGGAAGCCTACACTCGGGAGGGGTGGGAATGTTGCCGTCGGAAGAGTCATCTGATTTGTGATATTAGCAAATTTCTGCCTTAGCGGGAGATGGCCGTTGAGTTAAATAAAATAACTGTCTTGTCCTCTTTGTCAATTTACAAACTATTTTTTATACTTTTAAAGCACTCAAAATCTTATCCAAGCATATAATAATAATAATAATAATAATAATAATAATAATATTTATTTCTACTGGTACATGTACAAGGTGTACAGACCTAGCTGACATTAATGACATACTGTATAGAAAGCTCCTTGTTATGCAGAACATTTTTGGCAAATTAGGTCAAATTTGTTCCCAAGATGCGACCCACCAGTCGGCTAACACCCAGGTACCTATTTTACTGCTAGGTGAACAAGGACAGCAGATGTCTTAAGGAAACACGTCCTAATGTTTCCACCCGTACCGGGGATCAAACCACGGACCTCGTTGTGTGAGCGGAGTGAGCTAGCAATCGAGCTTCGGGACACTTTAATATGTAAAAATCAGGGTTTAATGTGAGTAAAAAATGTGGATTCGACCTGTAATACACTGGTTGACCCTCACTTACCAGGCTTAAGGGAGACTTCGGAGAGTTGCCTTACCAGGAAAATAGGCAGAATATAATGTATTTAATGTATGGTGTGGGGTTGAAAAAAAGGACCACTACACTGGGTGCAGAGCTACCACCTTTCGCTCGAGGTAAGGCTTTGTCAAGTTATGGATTGATTAAGCTCAGCAGATAGCGAAACTTCGTCTATAACAAAGGTTACTATTAAATGAACGTTTTCATTGCAGTCAGTGTAATAGGTTGGTCAGTCCGCGACGAAGTTCTACTAGTAAGACCCAGTTTAGTGCACTGACCGACCCACTGGATGAGGCGGTACAGGCAATTGATGGTCTGTGACTAAGGGTACAGTAGCGAGACAGGTACCAGTTATCCTCAGGAGTGCTTCACTATAAACTTACTGTCTCTCTTCGCATAAATGGGAAGATATTTTCTATTTAAGGCCAAAACAAGGAACAAATTGTGAACAGGGGTCGTGGAATGTGAAAAATTTGTTTTGAATGGTTTGCCTTCGTAAGATTCTGTAACATGAAAGTGAATTATTGACGACAGTAACAAGTTAATAATGTAAGCTCGTTTATGAAGCTCCACAATACAGTGATGTTTTTGTAAATATAATTGAAAAAAATACTTTCAAAATTTAAGTGCGTGCAAAGGCCTTCATTGTATCTTTTCAGTCGTATTTACAAAAAAAATCAAACTGTGTATATGTACATAAACAATATTATAATGATTTCTCTGCCGTATTGAGGAATACTCACGACTTTCTGGGGATGTATGCAATACCCTCAAAGCTGTGACACTGATTTTGCCAGTGGTTTGGCTACCACCACCAGTTCACTGCTGCAAAGACGACTATCACCACCGCAAATACCACTACCACCACCGCAAATACCACTACCACCACACTACCACCACTCTACCACCACCACTACCACCACCAATCGTCCACTGTCAGTCTCCCTGAACATTCACCACCTTAACTTCCTCATCTGTTATTTCGAGTTTGTCCTTGGTGAGAGGCCTGCTTGGAAAGCTATGAAGGTATGTGTTCTCTGTACTCTACTTCCTGTAACGTCCCTCATAACGGAAGATTCAGTCAGCTGCAGTGTCGTTAACGGAAGTGTGAGTGAATCAACAGTTGCAAGGTCGACCTCGGATGATCTCTTGACTGTTCTTAAACTCTTACTGAGAACACTTTGTAAAATTATAAAAATTTTCTTGTGTACAATATATAGATAATTTTACGTTTTAAAAAAAAATACTTCTTTATTATTGATACAATTATTATTATTATTAGTAGTAGTAGTAGTATTGTGAATCAGTAGACCGTATGGGTCAGTGGAAAGTGTTGTTACATCCCAGCCTGTGATCAATTAGGCTTTTGTTGATGATTGCCTTTCTAAAGTATGTATTCAGCATTAGCGATATTATGCACATTTTAACATTCGTGGCTGTATAAGAACATAAGAATGAAGGAATATTGGCCTATTGGCTCATTGTGGTTAAAGACAAACACTTAAGGTATTTTATTATAGAAAGATTTGGGTCCTGGGACCTTGTTCACACCAAACTTGTATGGAGTGAGCAAGGTCCGAGGACCGAAATGTTTCCATAATAAAATGTCTTAAGTATTTTTGTTCATGTGTGTCTTTAACTACAACTGATTATAAACCAAGTTTTCAACTATTGAGTAATGTTAGGCAGGTCCATCCCACATCTGACCACACTCACTTTTGTATCCGTCTAACCTGGCTGTATTTAAAGCTACCTCAAGTTGTAGCCTCAATGACGTTACCTGGGCGTCTACAACTATTGTTAAACCAATACTTCCCTATATCATTTCTAAATTTAAATTGGTTCAACATGAATCCATTGCTGCGAGTCCTGTATTGGTTAGTTACTTTTTATTCATATTTTCCCACGTGTACACTTCAGTCATGTTAATCCTAATTCTACGTCTTTCCAGAGAGTGGGAATTCAGTGCTTTCAGCCTAGCCTTATAACAGCATAATGCTGATGTATTCAGTTTTTGTTTAAGAAAGAAAAAAATTTCGTAAGGAAGGTTTTTGATGCATGGGATCAACTTCTATGTATATTTTTCAGCGCATTTTATATCCATTCTGTGATAAGGAAACCAGAACAGCAGCAGACTGGGTTCTCAACGACTTAAACATAGATTCATAATGTGGTTGTTTCTCTTCATCTCCTATTTCCTTGATCCTCCTCCACGACTACTAGCGTATGGAATGAGCTGTCTTCTTCCCAACTACTCGTGTATGGAGTGAGCTATCTTCTTCCCCACTACTAGTATATGGAGTGAGCTGTCTTCTTCCCCACTACTAGTGTATGGAGTGGGTTGTCTTTCCTCTTCCCCACGTATAGAATGAGTTGTCCTTCCGGTATCCTATTCCCTACGACGAATGTGCAGAGTGGGTAGTCTCTTCCCCACAACTAATATATGGAGAGGGTGACCCTTCCCCTCCCGGGTGCGACCTGTGACTTGCCCTTCCTCTATTGCGAAGAATCCAGTTTTTGTTGAGGATGACGTGGCAGCCTTGAGGGTGGTGTATACTAGTGTGCTTCAGGTGACGGTATGCAGATCCCAGTATACGTGTGCATTGCTTCCTCCTCCTCCTCTTCCCCCTTACCACGGGACATACGATAACCATTCTCAAGGTCGACAAGGAAAGCCCCCCCCCCCCGTACCTCTTCCCACCGTTCCCCTGTCCTTTCCTGTTCATCACTGATGCCAGTGGATGGATCCATTCCAGAAATGGAAGTTTTCTGTTTGTTTCGCTTGTATTTAAACCTATGTTTATACTTCTGTAATTGGTAAATAATACTGGAATACCGACATATTGTATTTAACAAAGGCACACAGGCAATAATTAGAAACTTTAAGACAACGTTTCGCCCGGACAGCAAACTTTTTTCAAGTCCAACTTTTTCCGACGGAAAAACCTGCTCTGCAGGCGAAATGTTTTGATAAAGTTAACATTTACTGTTTGTGTGTCATTATCAACTACAAGTTTTCATTTATTAAGGCTAAATATTCTTGGAGAAACGAGCTTAGGGACAAACTTCAATTTCCGTGCATTGTGAGAGAACATGTTAGTAGGCAACTCTTGCTCAAGAGAGCGTGAGAGATATAATAATTTAATAAGCAGTAACGATATTTCCTGCACTGCCAGATGTAGGGCGCCAATTTATATAATGTTATCGACGGTCAACTGTACCCAAATCTAATTCTGAATTAAGCTGAATCCATAGTAATATATATATATATATATATATATATATATATATATATATATATATATATATATATATATATATATATATATATATATATATATATATATATGATGGGGTCCACCTCTGGTGTAAATTGTGGGACCCATAGCCTCGGAGAAGTGGATAAAAAGGCCGTTTGAATATTCCACTTTCCTTACCACCCCATCTTTTCATTCTTTTTTTACCAATAGGAATATTTTATTTCATAATATGGTACAGAAGATTTAAGAGATACATTGTTGATATAAAGGTGGCATATACAGTACATGTTACGTGTGTGTCACCGATTATAAGGCGAAAATCTTATCCAGCTCCTCAGAGCTGGGGCGTGTGCCCAAAATACAGCAGGCATTACCCCTTTGAACAGCCGCACTGAGCCGCTGGAACAGAAAACTAGCTGCCCTGGGATCCCTAGTTACCCTGATGAGTTTTTTTTTCCCAGCTCCTTAAGGAATTTAGATGCATTCTTTCCCCATGAGCCAAGGGTCTCTGAGCCTATGGGAACAAACATATAATGATGGACAAGTTCTCCATATTTTCTAGACTTTTGGGACTCCCTGAAGCTGGCAGCTGTCCATCCTTCCTCCCTGGTGTATTGGAAATAGGTATCAGCCAAGGTAGATGCACATGTATAGTCCCACACCATCTGCTTCCCGTCTGTCCAGGCTGGAAGGTTGATACCATCTGGACGCTTCTGGCTGCCATCAGATCTGCATAGCTGGGGTGGCTCCCTTACTGCTGGGCATCTGGCTGTTGTGAGGCTCCTCTTGATAATGTTATAAACCTCCTCGTGTCTTGCAATCTTTCCCTCGGATTTACGGCACACAAGACCATGGTACCCGAATCGGTCTTCTGCTTCACTGCCACAAATACACCTCTGTTCGGCGAGAATAGGGGCGGCAAATCGAAGGGCAACATCAATGCGGATGGTCTGTGGGTCGAGGCGTGTGCCAAGGCTGGAATTGGGAACAGCCAACAGAAAGTCCCCTGCATGAGGGGCTCTCACTGCCAGGAGGCGGGCTCTATCCTTCCCTGACACACAGTATAGGGTTATCATATGAAGGTGCACATCTTAGGAAATATGTCAACTTGGGCAGACTCAAGCACTTTGTGAGAAGGTACAAGGCATCGTGGGTGTCCAGATTGCCTATTCGTTGTTCCATTCTCCTTAACTCTTCCAATTTCTTCCTGAGAATTGTGTCAATGGCATTGCTTCACAGAGGTGCTCCTAGCAAGACACTATTTGTGGGGGCAATGACTGCTGCTCCTGGTAGTTTTGATCTCACTGCATTTATCACTTGTTGACTGACTAAGATGATTTCACATTTGGATGGATTCAGGATGAAACCCATTTCCTGTCCCCGTGTCATTGCCTGTGTAGATCATCTAGGAGGGACTCCTTTGTATCTGTAGGTATTTTGACCGTGCAGAAATTAATGCATCGTAATGGGTACGAAAACTAATTAACTTTTTTTAAAGATAGGTTGCATTTGGAGCATGATATAAATATGTTGTATTTTAAAAGTACAGTAGGAGCATCTTGATATTGAAACTCATATATCCACTACTTTTTATGTTATGGTTTTGCTGTTAAAAAATAATTATATTTTCTATATTTTAGGAACGTATAAAAAATAATCGCAGTGCAGTGGCTGGAATAATTCACAGATAAGACGCACAAGGTTTCGTTCCCACTTGTCCATTGTTATGTCACTGCTAGCTTCCCCTCCTTCCTGACCTATTTCCTGATCTCTGTTTTTTCTCACTTAGTTGTGAATTAATGGCCCAGAATGGACCGAATCCATCTTAGTAAATGATCCTCTAAGTGAAAAAAAGTCGGCGAAGGAAAATTAATCTTTGTAAATATCCTGACATCAACAAAGTGTTAACGACAAAAGCCACAGTATTTGACAATTTTGTGTGCACATGTTAGAATAATATTAGCACAGAAACTAACCGCAACCAAGGATGTATATTCATGTCAACGTCCAGTAGTATTACACAGGTGTGATGGGTAGAAGCCTAACATAGCCAGAGATTGTATGAATCATATCCTTCGTGGGAGGGGGGGGGGGTACCAGATGCTTGTGAATGACTCTTGATCCAAAGAGTTACAGCTGCTTTTCTCTTCCTGACCCTAAATGAGTATCGTATGACCCTATTGTGTGACCCTAAGTGAGCATTGTGTGACCCTAAATGAGTATTGTATGACCCTAAATGAGTATTGTATGACCCAAAATAAGTATCGTATGACCGTTAATGAGTATTGTATGACCCTAAATGAGTATCGTATGACCGTTAATGAGTGTTGTATGACCCTAAATGAGTATCGTATGACCGTTAATGAGTATTGTATGACCCTAAATGAGTATCGTATGACCGTTAATGAGTATTGTATGACCCTAAATGAGTATCGTATGACCGTTAATGAGTATTGTATGACCCAAAATAAGTATCGTATGACCGTTAATGAGTATTGTATGACCCTAAATGAGTATCGCATGACCATAAACGAGTTCAGCACTTCTCCATGGATAGTTATTACAATGACATGAGCACAAGAATAACATGGTGTCCCGTAGCTCGGTTGGTAGCCCTCTCAGCTCACATGTGTCCGTGGTTCGATCTCCCGTACGGGTGGAAACATTAGGGCGTGTTTCCTTAATAAGACACCTGCTGTCCCTGTTCACCTAGCTGTAAATAGGTACCTGGATGTTAGCCGAGTAATGTGGGTCGCATCCTGGGGACAAAATTAACCTAGTTTGCCTGAAATGCTCTGCGTAACAGGGGGCTTTCCATATAGTATGTCATTTATGTCAGCTAGGTCTGTATACCATATACTTATAGAAATAGATTATTAGTATTATAAGAGTTGGGAGTGAATTCAGTACTATTTTCCGTCGACTGAGGGACAACAACCATTACAATAAGACGTATATTACTGACAAGTTGATGAATATAAGACATGTGCAACGTCTGAGTATCTTTGTTATTCCTGCTGCATCAATCAGCAGGTGTTGCATCGCTCAATACTGTGATGGGGTGGCGGTGTATACGTGGCTAGGGCCAGGCTAGCATCGAGAGGGGTGGGCAACCTTTTAGTTTCGTAGCTGCCAAGTAATCATCGCCGGGTCACCTCATGGACAACACCCTGGCGGGGTCTACGTCGGCGAATCAAACTGAATATTGAATCTTATAGTTGCTCGCGTGTACCACTATTATCCCTGAGATTGTTTGTTTTAGTGTAAATCTGCTTCCTCGTACTGGACTCGATGGTGGGTGGGGAAATCATCAGAAGTTATTATTGTTTGATGGAATAGGCTTACATTCATGGCCCAGTAGGCCCATAGTAGCTTTTCACTTGACCTGTCTCCCCTATATATGGAGCCCTCTTTTCTTTAATATGCATACTGCTGATGAGGACTCCAGTTGGGTGTAGAAATATTGTTTCCTTCCAGTTCCTGTTTTGATTACATATTGGATACCCCTTGACACTGACAAGTGTTCATCACACACACACACACACACACAGGATGGAACAAGAGTGGGAGAGAAAATTAGGAGAGCTTTCTGAAAAAATGGAGAAAGAGCTCTCTGTGAAATTGGAAAAGAGGTTGGAGAAGGAGACAAAGAATTTGGAGGCACAAGTCGAAACTGCAGTAGCCATGATAAGGGTCCTAGAAGTTGAGATAAATAGGCTGAAGCGAGTTACAGGGGCAGTGACCAGAGAAGACACAGCATATGAAGCTGCGAGGCCGAACAGGAAGGAAAGAATTATGAATTATGCTAAGGTCATATCAACTTGCCAAAAAGAGCCAAGGAGTGGAAGGGAAGAACAGCTGGTTGCAGACGGAGAGGGTGATAGGTCGAATGCTGAGGCACAACCATGCTGTCAAGAGCCACTGGAAAAATCAAGGGAGAAACTGACCACATACAGGCAGGATCCAGAGTCACAGAGGGTGAGGCAATGGGAGGAGGAAAGGGCAAAATCAGTGTTTATCCATGGGCTTCAGGAGAGAGAGGAAAGGACACACACTGAAAGGCAGCAGGAAGAAAGTAAGGAGATTGAGAAAATCATCATGGAAATAGGTGAAGAGATGGACGAGATTGTAAATTTTCAGAGAATAGGGGGGTACTCGAAGGGGAGAAACCGACCAATCAAGCTGATTCTCAGGACGGAAACAGTGCAGAACAGGATCCTCCAAGAGAAACCACGATTGAAATACTCAGAAGAGTACAAAAGGGTGTTCCTAGACAGAGACAGAACACAATCAGAACGACAGCAGCTGAGGGAGAGGGCAAAAAAGCGAAAGGAGCTAGGAAAAGAGACAAGGATGGAACCAGCAGAGGTCAGTCAGAGCAGAACAGAACAGCAAGGGCAAGCACACACACAACTATTCTCAGAACCATACAACCTATCACACCATCCCAACACACACTACAATCCATACCCACAGCCTCCACCCAACACCGAGCTATAGAATCCCACAGTATGCCACCAGGTCTCCCACCCTCACAGGCCCCACAAACCACAGTGTTGGAAAGGAAACTGAAGGTATGGTACACAAACGCTGATGGTATAACAAATAAGTGGGAGGAGTGGCATGAAAGAGTCAAAGAGGCATCACCGGACATCATAGCTCTCAAAGAAACCAAGCTTACAGGTATGATAACAGATGCCATCTTTCCAATGGGATACCAAATCCTGATGAAAGACAGAGGGAACAGGAGGGGTGGAGGAGTGGCATTACTGATCAAAAATCGCTGGAATTTTGATGAGCTGGAGAGAGGAGACAGCGGAGAAGAAAGTGATTACATAGCGGGAACGCTTCACTCTGGAGGTCCCAAGGTGGTAATAGCAGTGATGTATAACCCACCACAGAACAGCAGGAGGCCAAGGCAAGAGTACGACGAGAGCAATAGAGCGATGGTTGACACACTGGCTAGAGTGGCCAGAAGAGCTCATGCATGCTGGGCAAAGCTCCTGATCATGGGTGACTTTAACCACAAGGAGATCGATTGGGAGAACTTGGACCCGCATGGGGGCCAAGATACATGGAGGGCTAAGATGATGGAGGTGGTACTGGAAAACTTCATGTACCAACACGTAAGGGACACTACAAGAGAGAGAGGAGAGGATGAACCAGCAAGGCTAGACTTAGTATTCACCTTGAGTAGTGCAGATATCGAGGACATCACATATGAAAGACCCCTTGGGGCCAGTGACCATGTGGTTTTAAGCTTCGAATACACAGTAGAGCTACAAGTGGAGGGAGAAGCAGGAAGGCCAGGACGAATGAAGCCAAACTACAAGAAAGGGGACTACACAGGAATGAGGAACTTCCTGAACGGGGTTCAGTGGGACAGAGAACTGGCAGGGAAGCCAGTTAATGAGATGATGGAATATGTAGCAACAAAATGCAAGGAGGCTGAGGAGAGGTTTGTACCCAAGGGTAACAGGAATAATGAAAAAGCCAGGATGAGCCCATGGTTCACCCAAAGGTGCAGGGAGGCAAAAACCAAGTGTGCTAGGGAATGGAAGAAATATAGAAGGCAAAGGACCCAGGAGAATAAGGAGAGCAGTCGTAGAGCCAGAAACGAATATGCACAGATAAGGAAGGCCCAAAGACAATATGAAAATGACATAGCAGCGAAAGTCAAATCTGACCCGAAACTGTTGTACAGCCACATCAGGAGGAAAACAACAGTC
Source organism: Cherax quadricarinatus (assembly GCF_038502225.1). Taxonomy (NCBI): domain Eukaryota; kingdom Metazoa; phylum Arthropoda; class Malacostraca; order Decapoda; family Parastacidae; genus Cherax; species Cherax quadricarinatus. The sequence continues at coordinate 17,209,280 of NC_091371.1, read as the reverse complement.
AAGGACCAGGTAATCAGGCTAAGGAAGGAAGGAGGAGAGACAACAAGAAATGACCGTGAAGTATGTGAGGAACTCAACAAGAGATTCAAAGAAGTGTTCACAGAGGAGACAGAAGGGGCTCCAGAAAGACGGAGAGGTGGGGCACACCACCATGTGCTGGACACAGTGCACACAACCGAGGAAGAAGTGAAGAGGCTTCTGAGTGAGCTAGATACCTCAAAGGCAATGGGGCCAGATAACATCTCCCCATGGGTATTGAGAGAGGGAGCAGAGGCGCTATGTGTACCCCTAAGAACAATATTCAATACATCTATCGAAACAGGGAGATTGCCTGAGGCATGGAAGACAGCAAATGTAGTCCCAGTCTTTAAAAAAGGAGACAGACATGAAGCATTAAACTACAGACCAGTGTCACTGACATGTATAGTATGCAAAATCATGGAGAAGACTATCAGGAGAAGAGTGGTGGAACACCTAGAAAGGAATGATTTCATCAACAGCAGCCAACATGGTTTCAGGGATGGGAAATCCTGTGTCACAAACCTACTGGAGTTCTATGACATGGTGACAGCAGTAAGACAAGAGAGAGAGGGGTGGATGGATTGCATATTCTTGGACTGCAAGAAGGCGTTTGACACAGTTCCACACAAGAGATTGATGCAAAAACTGGAGGACCAAGCAGGGATAACAGGGAAGGCACTACAATGGATCAGGGAATACTTGTCAGGAAGACAGCAGCGAGTCATGGTACGTGGCGAGGTGTCAGAGTGGGCACCTGTGACCAGCGGGGTCCCACAGGGGTCAGTCCTAGGACCATTGCTGTTTCTGGTATTTGTGAACGACATGACGGAAGGAATAGACTCTGAGGTGTCCCTGTTTGCAGATGACGTGAAGTTGATGAGAAGAATTCACTCGATCGAAGACCAGGCAGAACTACAAAGGGATCTGGACAGGCTGCAGACCTGGTCCAGCAATTGGCTCCTGGAGTTCAATCCCACCAAGTGCAAAGTCATGAAGATTGGGGAAGGGCAAAGAAGACCGCAGACGGAGTACAGTCTAGGGGGCCAGAGACTACAAACCTCACTCAAGGAAAAAGATCTTGGGGTGAGTATAACACCAGGCACATCTCCTGAAGCGCACATCAATCAAATAACTGCTGCAGCATATGGGCGCCTAGCAAACCTCGTTAGGCCCATATTGGAGTATGCGGCACCAGTTTGGAACCCACACCTTGCCAAGCACGTAAAGAAACTAGAGAAAGTGCAAAGGTTTGCAACAAGACTAGTCCCAGAGCTAAGAGGTATGTCCTACGAGGAGAGGTTAAGGGAAATCAACCTGACGACACTGGAGGACAGGAGAGATAGGGGGGACATGATAACGACATACAAAATACTGAGAGGAATTGACAAGGTGGACAAAGACAGGATGTTCCAGAGATTGGACACAGTAACAAGGGGACACAGTTGGAAGTTGAAGACACAGATGAATCACAGGGATGTTAGGAAGTATTTCTTCAGCCACAGAGTAGTCAGTAAGTGGAATAGTTTGGGAAGCGATGTAGTGGAGGCAGGATCCATACATAGCTTTAAGCAGAGGTATGATAAAGCTCACGGTTCAGAGAGAGTGACCTAGTAGTGATCAGTGAAGAGGCGGGGCCAGGAGATCGGACTCGACCCCCGCAACCTCAACTAGGTGAGTACAACTAGGTGAGTACACACACACACACATTATATATATATATATATATATATATATATATATATATATATATATATATATATATATATATATATATATATATGGTGTTTAGATGATAGTGTGTCAGTACACACTTTTACAAAGATAATTTTGATTAATACCTTGCTTGAAAACTTCGCATCACTTTGTCAATGGTCCAAGTCGGACCGAAACGTCGTCGTAAGCTTCTCTCTTTTATGTGCGGGTTATTTGTGTATGTAACACTGAAATGACCAGCCATTTCCTAGGTAGCTACTGAGTTTACACCAGCGTCTTGGACCCTATTTTAATGTATAAGTCAGCTTAGACGAGGTTCTTAACGTTCTTTTAAGAACATTGTAACAATGTAACTCTGCAGTGGACCAGGACAAGAAACAAGATTAGGATATCTGAGGTAATTTAACTGGTGCTTCTGTAAATTTTAAGGCAACGAGCATGGTAAACATTGCAATTTGTTTAATTGATTTCTCATTATTAATTACAGTGTTTCTTTCATACTGTCATTAGGCTGGATTGCACTGACAACACGCTGCCAAAAAAAAAAGGTCCCATTATTTACTTAAGCTGTCATTCGTTTCCTTGCTCTACTTTGTGAAACTTAGTGTTTTTAGCATTCGAGGTTATTTACCCATGCAACCAAAGGGAAATAGACAGATGCATTCACTTAAGGAACCTTTATTGAAGATATTTCGGTCCTTGGACCTTGATCGCTTGAAATGTTTAAAGTGCTCGTGGTTCAGTGACCGAAACGTTTTCAGTAAAAATGTCCTAAGTGAATGCATTCTTGTCCATTTCTGAAATGGCAACACTTTTTTTTTTTTGGCCACTATGGTTTGGTGGCGCACATAGTTCTGTCCTCAGCAGCGTATGTAGTGCTGCAAGTCTGGTGAATTTCACAAAGGTGAGAAGGGGTCACTGGGAGGTACGACACGCCGGCCAGACACACACACTGCTCTACGTCGAAAGGTCGACGGGTTTAGGTTTTGCAGTGTGTTGGGACAAGAGAGGGGCAATGCTTCCTGCACGCCTGACCAACTTCCTGTACACACATACACAAGGTTGACGAGTGAACTTTTTTCATTTAGCTGCTACGTTACTCTATATTATGTTTTCTTGTCATATTCCATCACAGGATGAGTTTCGCGCAGATGATAATGAAATGTGTCAGCCAGAATCGGGAGACTTCAGTAGGAGGATATTGTTAAGCATTCCAGTGTGGGTTCATTAGGATTGAGAGCTTCAAAGGTTTCACTTGAGTGGGGAACGGCAGAAGAGGGTTGACTGACAAGTATTTCTCCTGGCCTGCCAGTGCGGTCTTGATGACCAGTTTGGTTTATCTGTGTGATATATTTCCTGTCCACTTAGAGTGGCCTAGACAAGTCCATTACACCTCACCAGGGCGTTCCTTCCCATCCTGTCATGTTTACTTCCTCACTTAACCTTCCTCTGGGCTGGAGGTTGTCGCCAGCCAGTAGATATGGATAAGTTATTGTTTCGTTTATAACATGTGTAATTGTTTCCTTATTCTCGCTGCTTCGTCGTACGCTTTTACTTGACAACACTATTGTATCGCGATTTTTGTTGTTGAATCAATGCAGCTTAACCAGTCACAACAGTCCCATGTTGACCCGGTGATATATTAAGTGCATGCTTTTGTAGCAATATTTGTGGTAGACAGCAACTACCCAGGGAGGTACTACCGTTCTGCCAAGTGAGTGTAAAACGAAAGCCTGTAATTGTTTTACATGATGGTAGGATTGCTGGTGTCTTTTGTCTGTCTCATAAACATGCAAGATTACAGGTACGTCTTGCTACTTCTACTTACACTTAGGTCACTAAACATACATGTACACATTTATTTATACACACTCATCTGAGTTTTCTTTGATTTTATCTTAGTTCTTGTTCTAATTACTTTTCCTTTTATATCCATGGGGAAGTGGAATAAGAATCTTTCCTCCGTAAGCCATGCGTGTTGTAAAAGTCAACTAAAATGCCAGGAACAATGGGCTAGTAACCCCTTTTCCTGTAAAAATTACTAAAAAGAATAAGGAGAAAATTGTCAAAGTGGGAAGTCTGAATGTGCGTGGATGTTGTGCGAATGATAAGAAAGAAATGATTGTGGATGTTATGAATGAGAAGACGCTGGATATCCTGGCTTTAAGTGAAACAAAGCTGAAGGGGGTGGGAGAGTTTCAGTGGAGAGGAATAAATGGGATTAGGTCAGGGGTTTCTAATAGAGTTAGAGCTAAAGAAGGAGTAGCAATAATGCTGAAGGATAAGTTATGGCAGGAAAAGAGGGACTGTAAATGTATTCAAGGATTATGTGGAGTAAAATAAAGGTTGGATGTGAAAAGTGGGTTATAGTAAGCGTTTATGCACCTGGGGAAGAGAGAAGTATAGAGGAGAGAGAGAGATTTTGGGAATTGCTGAGTAATTGTGTGGGGAGTTTTGAACCAAGTGTGAGAGTACTTGTGGTTGGGGATTTTAATGCTAAAGTGGGAAAAAATGTTGTGGAGGGAGTAGTAGGTAAATTTGGAGTGCCAGGGGTAAATGAAAATGGGGAGCCTTTAATTGAGCTATGTGTAGAAAGAGGTTTGGTAATAAGCAATACATATTTTATGAAGAAGAGGATAAATAAATATACAAGGTATGATATAGCACGTAATGAAAGTAGTTTGTTAGATTATATATTGGTGGATAAAAGGTTGATGGGTAGGCTCCAGGATGTGCACATTTATAGAGGGGCAACTGATACATCGGATCATTATTTAGTTGTAGCTACAGTTAGAGTAAGAGGTAGATGGGATAAGAGGAAAATGGCAGCAAGTAAGAGGGAGGTGAAAGTGTATAAACTAAGGGAGGAGGAAGTTCGGGTGAAATGTAAGCAACTATTGGCAGAAAGGTGGGCTGGTGCAGGTATGAGTAGTGGTGGGGCTGAAGAGGGTTGGAATAGTTTTAAAAATGCAGTATTAGAATGTGGGGCAGAAGTTTGTGGTTATAGGAGGGTGGGTGCAGGAGGAAAGAGGAGTGATTGGTGGAATGATGAAGTAAAGGGTGTGATAAAAGAGAAAAAAGTTAGCTTATGAGAGGTATTTACAAAGCAGAAGTGTTATAAGAATAGAGTATATGGAGAGTAAAAGAAAGGTGAAGAGAGTGGTGAGTGAGTGCAAAAGGAGAGCAGATGATAGAGTGGGAGTGGCACTGTCAAGGAATTTTAATGAAAATAAGAAAAAAAATTGGAGTGAGTTAAACAAGTTAAGAAAGTCTAGAGAACGAATGGATTTATCAGTTAAAAACAGAGAAGGGAAGGTAGTAGATGGGGAGATGGAGGTTTTGGGTAGATGGCGAGAATATTTTGAGGAACTTTTAAATGTCGACGAAGAAAGGGAGGCGGTAATTTCATGCACTGGCGAGGTATATCATCTTTTAGGAGTGAAGAAGAGCAGGATGTGAGTGTGGGGCAGGTGCGTGTGGCATTACGTAGAATGAAAGGGGGTAAAGCAGCTGGAACTGACGGGATCATGACAGAAATGTTAAAAGCAGGGGGGGGGGGATATAGTGTTGGTGTTGTTGGTATTTTTGTTTAAAAAATGTATGAAAGAGGGGAAGGTACCTAGGGATTGGCGGAGAGTGTGTATAGTCCCTTTATATAAAGGGAAGGGGGACAAAAGAGATTGTAAACTTATTCCTCTATAATTTTTACAGAGTATACCAGGAAAAGTGTACGGTAGGGTTATTATTGAAAGAATTAGAGGTAAGACAGAATGTAGAATTGCGGATGAGCAAGGTTTTAGAGTGGGTAGGGGATGTGTAGGTCATGTGTTTACATTGAAGCATATATGTGAGTAGTATTTAGATAAAGGTAGGGAAGTTTTTATTGCATTTATGGATTTAGAAAAGGCATATGATAGAGTGGATAGGGGAGCAATGTGGCAGATGTTGCAAGTATATAGAATAGGTGGTAAGTTACTAAATGCTGTAAAGAGTTTTTATGAGGATAGTGAGGCTCAGGTTAGGGTGTGTAGAAGAGGGGGAGACTACTTCCCGGTAAAAGTAGGTCTTAGACAGGGATGTGTAATGTCACCATGGTTGTTTAATATATTTATAGATGGGGTTGTAAAAGAAGTAAATGCTAGGGTGTTCGGGAGAGGGGTGGGATTAAATTATGGGGAATTAAATATAAAATGGGAAGTGACACAGTTACTTTTTGCTGATGATACTGTGCTTATGGGAGATTCTAAAGAAAAATTGCAAAGGTTAGTGGACGAATTTGGGAATGTGTGTAAAGGTAGAAAGTTGAAAGTGAACATTGAAAAGAATAAGGTGATGAGAGTATCAAATAATTTAGATAAAGAAAAATTGGATATCAAATTGGGGAGGAGGAGTATGGAAGAAGTGAATGTTTTCAGATATTTGGGAGTTGACGTGTCAGCGGATGGATTTATGAAGGATGAGGTTAATCATAGAATTGGTGAAGGAAAAAAGGTGAGTGGTGCATTGAGGTATTTGTTAAGGCAAAAAATGTTATCTATGGAGGCAAAGAAGGGAATGTATGAAAGTATAGTAGTACCAACACTCTTATATGGGTGTGAAGCTTGGGTGGTAAATGCGGCAGCGAGGAGGCGGTTGGAGGCAGTGGAGATGTCCTGTCTAAGGGCAATGTGTGGTGTAAATATTATGCAGAAAATTCGGAGTGTGGAAATTAGGAGGTGTGGAGTTAATAAAAGTATTAGTCAGAGGGCAGAAGAGGGTTTGTTGAGGTGGTTTGGTCATTTAGAGAGAATGGATCAAAGTAGAATTGCATGGAGAGCGTATAAATCTGTAGGGGAAGGAAGGCGGGGTAGGGGTCGTCCTCGAAAAGGTTGGAGAGAGGGGGTAAAGGAGATGTTGTGGGCGAGGGGTTTGGACTTCCAGCAAGCGTGCGTGAGCGTGTTAGATAGGAGTGAATGGAGACAAATGGTATTTGGGACCTGACGATCTGTTGGAGTGTGAGCAGGGTAATATTTAGTGAAGGGATTCTGGGAAACCGGTTATTTTATATAACCGGACTTGAGCCCTGGAAATAGGAAGTACAATGCCTGCACTCTAAAGGAGGGGTTTCGAGATATTGACAGTTTGGAGGGATATGTTGTGTATCTTTATAGGTATAATGCTTCTGAACTGTTGTGTTCTAAACACCTTTGCAAAAACAGTGATTATGTGTGAGTGTGGTGAAAGTGTTGAATGATGAAAGTATTTTCTTTTTGGGGATTTTCTTTCTTTTTTGGGTCACCCTGCCTCGGTGGGAGACGGCCGACTTGTTGAATATATATATATATATATATATATATATATATATATATATATATATATATATATATATATATATATATATATATATATATATATAATGTGTGTGTGTGTGTCGTGCCGAATAGGCAGAACTTGCGATCTTGGCTTAAATAGCAACGTTCATCTTGCCATATAGGACAAGTGAAAATTTGTGTATGCAATAATTTCGCCAAAATCATTCTTAACCTAACGAAAAAAATATATTTCACTGTGTTTGTTTAGTATTAAATTACTGTAAACAAATCTAAAATATATTTAGTTGGGTTAGGCTAAAATGAATTGCACTTGTTGTAATAATGTTAGGGAAGTTTTCTAATATTCTTTTGGTGCAAGATAAGATATGATAAGATAAGATTTCGTTCGGATTTTTAACCCCGGAGGGTTAGCCACCCAGGATAACCCAAGAAAGTCAGTGCGTCATCGAGGACTGTCTAACTTATTTCCATTGGGGTCCTTAATCTTGTCCCCCAGGATGCGACCCACACCAGTCGACTAACACCCAGGTACCTATTTGCTGCTAGGTGAACAGGACAACAGGTGTAAGGAAACGTGTCGAATGTTTCCACCCGCCGGGAATCGAACCCGGGCCCTCCGTGTGTGAAGCGGGAGCTTTAGCCACCAGGCCACCGGGCCACCTACCAGGCCACCGGGCCACCTCCAGGCATTTTTAGAAAGGACTTAATTTTAAATGAGTTCTTGCTAATTGACCAGTTTTACATATTCGGCACGATATATATATATATATATATGTCGTGCCGAATATGTAAAACTGGTCAATTAGCAAGAACTCATTTAAAATTAAGTCCTTTCTGAAATTTTCTTTTATACGTTTAAAGATATATTTTTTTTATTAATGTTAATGTAACTTTTTTTTAATTTTGCACCAAAAGAATCTTAGAAAACTTACCTAACCTTATTATAACAACAGCAATTTATTTTAGCCTAACTCAACTAAATATATTTTAGGTTTGTTTACAGTAATTTAATACTAAACAAACAGAGTGAAATATATTTTTTTTCGTTAAGTTCAGAATGATTTTGGCGAATTTATTGCATACACAAATTTTCACTTGTCCTATATGGCAAGAGGAAGGCTGCTATTTAAGCCAAGATCGCAAGTTCTGCCTATTCGGCACGACATATATATATATATATATATATATATATATATATATATTGTGTGTGTGTGTACTCACCTAATTGTGGCTGCAGGGGTCGAGACACAGCTCAGTGTGTGTGTGTGTGTGTGTGTGTGTGTGTGTGTGTGTGTGTGTGTGTGTGTGTGTGTGTGTGTGTGTGTGTGTGTGTTTGCGTCGTACCGAATAGGTAAAACGTGCGATTTTGGCTTAAATAGCAACGCTCCCCTTGCCGAATAAGGAAAGAGAAAATTTGTGAATACAATGATATCACGAAAATCATTCTGAACCTAACGAAAAAAATGTATTTCATTGTGTCTGTTTATTATTAAATTATTGTAAACTTATCCTTTCTAAAATTTTCTGTTATGCGTTGAAAGATATATTTTCATTTATGTTAATGAAAAAATTAGTAATTTTGTACCAAAAGAACCTTAGAAAACTTACCTAACATTATTATAACAAGCGCAATTTAATTTAGCCTAATCCAACTAAATACACTTTAGATAAGTTTGCAATAATTTAATAATAAATAAACACAATGAAATATATTTTTTTTCGTTTTTTTTTTTTCAAAATTATTGCATAGACAAATTTTCGCTTGCTTTATTTGGCAAGCAGTACGTTTCTGCTTAAGCCAAAACCGCAAGTTTTACCTATTCGGCACGACATATCGACATATATATATATATATTTTACATATTGACACGCTGGCCGTCTCCCACCGAGGCAAGGTGACCCGAAAAAGAAACACTTTACTGTGATTTACACTACACTGTCTTGCCAGAGGCGCGCAGTTATGACAGTTTAGATGTCCTCTAAACAGTAAATATCCCAAACCCTTCCTTTAGAGTTGCAGGTACTGTATAACGTGTGTGTGTGTGTGTGTGTGTGTGTGTGTGTGTGTGTGTGTGTGTGTGTGTGTGTGTGTGTGTGTGTGTGTTCATTGCTTCTTGGGAGCATATGGAAGGAGAGAGTAATTTAAAATATTGTTTATAGTAGGATAAACTTAGCTATATGGTATGTTAGGATAGTTTAAGATTAGCTGTGTGATAGGAAAGTTTTAGTTGGACTGTATTATAGACAGGTTTAGTTAGGTTGTATGATCGGTTAGGTTCCTTTATACTGTGTGATAAGACATTATGATTTTGGGCTATATGGTAGGACAGGCTGTTTTCAGCTATGAAGTGGTGCCTTGGGACTTACCTACCTGGATATTATTCCGGGGGGTCAAGGCCCCCGCCTCCCGATCCTCGACCGGACCCCAGTCAACCAGGCTGTTACTACTGTCCCCACGCAATTCAATGTACGAACCACAGTCCGGCTGATGGGGCACCTACAAGAGGTATCTTTCCAATTCCCTCTTGAAGATAGCCAGGGGCCTATTGGCGATTACCCTTATGTGTGATGGGAGGCTGTTGAACAGTCCTGGACCCCGGACACTCCTCTCGCTGTACTCATGGCACCCCTGCTGTTCATTGGGAGCATGTTGCACCGTCTGCCTAGTCTTTTTGCTTTCGTAGGGAGTGGTTTCTGTGTGCATATTTAAGATGAGTCCCTCTAGGATTTTCCAGGTGTAGATTATGAAGCATCTACTGGTGAAGGACAGGATGCCTCCTGTCCTAGGAGTGGCAGGTTTCCTGTCCTTCCGGTCACCGGATTACTTTCATAACTATTATAAAATTCTATTTTTTTTAAAAGGGTGGAGGGGTAAGTCAGTGGAAGGCCTCGGTCAGATGACCAAAAGTTCCAGTGGCGGGTCATTATATGACTAAGACCCGCGTCAAGAAACACTTGTCCTGTTTCCTGACAAACCTTTCCTAATCTACTTTTCATGCTCCAGGGGCTGTTTAGTCCTTACGGGCTTAGAGCTTCCCAGCGCTTTCATGAGAAATATCAGTTCATCCTTTGTATTCTTGTACGTTACATACTGGAGCCAAACATGCCATTTTTATTCTCTTTATAAGGGAAATGTTACGTCTTGGCTTAGGTTATTTTACCGAAATATTTAACATTGTGCATATTTAATTATTATTACGGTTATTATTATTATTATTATTATTATTATTATTATTATTATTATTATTTTAGGATGGACATGATCAGTTTTATAATACTGGGATCAAAGTCAGTGTGTTGATTGTTATTGTACTAGGATGGAAGTCATAAATTTTTTAGCTTGGACGAGACGAACCCCAGCGTACATACCTAACCTAACCTCACAACATCTTTAGCTAACATATAATAACCTAACCAACGTCTGTACCTACCCTAACTAAACCTAGCCTTACCAGCATCTATGCCTAACCTAATCAGCGTCCATAGTTAACTTAACCAAACCAGACTACATATCCAAATTACACTAACCTAATCTAATGTGACCTAACCTGATCTATCCTAGCCTAACCACCATCCATCATTTGTATATAAATAAGCAGATGCAAAATTTTAAAAAGTAGCATTTTTTTTCTTGTCATTTTTACCAGTGACATATCTTGTTTACCGTGTTTTGTTTTGTTCATTAGGAAAATAAAAAGGCAAGTGTATCCTGTCGCATGATGGCCTTTTCAATGGTTAAGCATCCGCTGTTCTTTTATAATTAGAGCCTAAAATCGATACAGGAATGGGGAAGGGAGAACAGTGAAAAAAATTATGGGTAGACAATGAGAAGTTAAGAAAGGTTATGGAAGAATTGGGGCAAGATAGAACAGCGAAAAAGGTTATGGGTAGACAGTGAGAGAGGTAAGAAAGGTTATGGGGCCAGACCGGTCACTTTGGGTGGATTTTAAGAGCGTGGGTTTTGTCACATCCACAGGACTACTGGAGCCTGGTTCTGTATCCTAGTTTAAAAACACTGTATCACCACGTAGTAGCGTCCTTAGTTGATTGTTATATCGACTTACCTCTAGGAACAAAGTCACCGTCCCTGGCGACCATGGTATTGTATATGTCATTGACATGTATATTGTACCTAGTAATCAACTACTAGAATTGTATATGGGCGAATTGCAGGTGCACAATGCACACGCATACTAAGCTGCGAGTGAACAATACACAGATGAGGTTCTGATGTACAATACACTCACAAGATGAGTGACGGGTGCACAATACATTACATACTGTATGAATAGAGGAGCACTGCAGGTCTACCGACCTATCATTACATTAATGGTATTCAGTACTGACAAGTTTATAAATAAGACTTACATGCGACACGTAATATGCAAGTGACTATTATATTGGAAACATTCGAAGTGGAAAGGTAGTTTTAGGAAATCAGTCCTTCAGTCTGGTCTAACTTAAGCAGAGGTATGCGGATGGAACCAGAGATGTGTAGCGGTTGAAGACAGCGTTACAGGTGGGTGGGACCCACTAGTGGAAGTTGACAGTAGAGTTGTAGAAGTCCTTTGTACCAAGATTCCATGGTAGTGCTGTATCAGGCAAGTATCGTTACATAAGTAGTATACAATATCGAACATAAAAATGAGGAACACTGCAGAAGGCCTACTGACCCGTACAAGGCGTGTCCTTATCAAAACAACCACTCCGTTATGGAAAACTGGAGGAGATAATAACTAGAACAGAGTATACTACTGACTCCGGCCATACAATAGAGCGGAAAAATAATGTAAGGGACCTGGGAGTAGTAATGTCTGAGGATCTCACTTTCAAGGATCACAACAGTGCCACGATCGCACGTGCAAAGAAAATGATAGGATGGATAATGAGAACTTTCAAAACGAGAGATGCCAAGCCCATGATGATCCTTTTCAAATCACTTGTTCTCTCTAGGCTGGAATACTGCTGTACATTAACATCTCCATACAAAGCAGGTGAAATCGCAGATCTAGAGAGTGTACAGAGATCCTTTACTGCACGTATAAGTTCTGTCAAGCACCTTAACTACTGGGAACGCTTGAAAGCACTTGACTTGTACTCGTTGGAACGCAGGAGGGAGAGATATATCATAATCTACACTTGGAAAATCTTGGAAGGAATGGTCCCAAATCTGCACACAGAAATCACTCCCTACGAAAGTAAAAGACTGGGCAGGCGATGCAAAATGCCGCCAATAAAAAGTAGGGGCGCCATTGGTACACTAAGAGAAAACACCATAAGTGTCCGGGGCCCAAAACTGTTCAACAGCCTCCCATCAAGCATTAGGGGAATTGCCAATAAACCCCTGGCTGCCTTCAAGAGAGAGCTGGACAGATACCTAAAGTCAGTGCCGGATCAGCCGGGCTGTGGCTCGTACGTCGGACTGCGTGCGGCCAGCAGTAACAGCCTAGTTGATCAGGCCCTGATCCATCGGGAGGCCTGGTCGTGGACCGGGCCGCGGGGGCGTTGATCCCCGGAATAACCTCCAGGTAACCCAAAGCTCAGACGCAGCCCCTCCCACTCATTTATTTGTCCAATCTCTTTTTAAACTACCTAGGGTCCTAGTCTCGACTAGTTGATTGACCCAGATTAGACACCTGGGTGTCAGATCTGGGTCAATAAAGGTACCCAGGTGTTGAACAACTCTGCGTTAATGACCTTGACGACGTATTAAAGGGTTACATGAATGAATTCTCTGGCAACACAAAAATAGATTGAACATTAAAATGGTATAAAATACCGACAGGTTGTTAGGTAAGACACATATGCAACAGTTAGGTATCTTTATTATGAAACGTTTCGCCTACACAGTAGGCTTCTTCAGTCAAGTACAGAAAAGTTGATAGAAGCAGAAGATACTTGAAGACGATGTAATCAGTCCATCACCCTTAAAGTTTTGAGGTGGTCAGTCCCTCAGTCTGGAGAAGAGCATTGTTCCATAGTATGAAACAATATGGAGAAGAAGTGACAGGATGGAGCTTTTTATAGCGCCAAGAGGTGAGACTTGACTGAAGAAGCCTACTGTGTAGGCGAAACGTTTCATAATAAAGATACCTAACTGTTGCATATGTGTCTTACCTAACAACACAAAAATAGTTCAATAGATTCGGAGGGCGATACCATTAAGGAAAATTTGGACAAGCTAGTGTTGTGGTCCGAAAAGTGGAAAAACTGACCCTGGGATTGGTCTTGCCAGATCAACCAGGCTGTGATGTATATGTGGGTCGGCGGACCACCAGCAACAACACCCTGGTTAACCAGACAATCCTAACCGATGACCGGGTTCCGGGAGTAGAAAAACTGGGAACTCATCAAAGGAACGTAAGTCTTGAAGAATTATTTTTGACATACTTCAAGACTATGGTACTCTTCAACTCCGAGACTGAGGGACTGATTACCTCGTCATTTGTATACAGTTCTACATTCTTGCTGTTATGACCTTGAATGTGTATTGATAAAGCCACAGGATGGCGAAACCTCTACATATAAAGATACCCAGATATTGTACAAGAATAGTATACAATACCGACAAGATGAAATTAATTTCATACCCAGATATTGCACATGTGTCTATTCATGGTCAGTGTTTACAACACCATCCTACACCTCGGGAACTTCAAAATAAAAAAAAAATCATTATCGCAGACAGCTCGAGACTTCCTCACAGACTCGCTGTAGACTTCCATGAGTTGTGATCGTCATTTGAGAATCAATACCTTACGTTCTCTTTTTTTCTGCTGCCTACACCACATAACCTTACCCTTTTTACAATGGAAATTAAAATGCCATACTGTCTGTACTAGTAATAGTTGTACTAGTGACTACGACTCATTACATTTTGATCTGATAACTGGGGGTCCTTTAGTTATGTTAAGTAAAACAACAGATGTACAACTAATGGGACATTTCATTGTGGCAACGTTTCGCTATGTAGGAGCTTTGTCAAGTCGTTGCCACATGTGTTCTTTTACCTAACATATTATCGGTAATTCTACCTTTATTACTAATGGTCCTTTAGTAGTTCTGCATTGTTGGTGCTGCCAACCATTTAGTTGTATACTTCTGGTACTAGCAGTACTGTTATTCTATTAGTGGAACATGTTGCTTCACCATCTTGCCTGGTGAGGTATTCAGGAAGTCACTGGCTAAAGATCAACACCACACTCAAGAACTGCGGAAATTAATGTGAAAAGTGTATTTAGTCTTGGCTAGCCGTCTATCATTCACCTAGTATCAGCCTCTCAATCTGGACACACAAAAAATATGTAGCGTGTTGCTGTATTTGGTCGTGGCGGAAAAAGACGGACATTACAATTTTAGCGTAATACGTTTGTGATTCTGAGCGCTTTGATTTTCAGTTGTGTATGGTGATCTGAGAATCTTAGTTATGTATGTGTGGTGATATAAATCTCTCACAACTGTGTATAGTGTATGGTGATCTAAATATCTGTTATGCATATGGTATATTGGTGCAGATAACTCTTAGTTGTATGTATGGTATATTGATCTCAATTCGCAGTTGTCAACAGTATAGTGTTGATATAAATAACTCTCAGTTGTATTTATAATATACTGATATAAACAACTCAACTGTGTTTATGGTTCAGTTGTTACAGTATATGGTACGTTGTTGTAAATGACTCTAGATTTTGTGTATGGTTGGGTGATGGGAGTAACTTCATTGGTTGTAATAAAGTTGGTAGAATTACCGACAATATGTAAAGTAAAAGGACACAAGTGCAACTAATGTGACATTTATTGTGGCAACGTTTCGCTCTCCAGGAGCTTTATCAAGCCATTACTAATGGCTTGATAAAGCTCCTGGAGAGCGAAACGTTGCCACAATAAACTTCATTGGTTATTCAAAAGGTTATCACGGAGTCTTAAGTGCTTAAAAAACTAATATTACGTGTGTGTAATTTTTTTTCCTTCTTTTTAATTGCTAATGAGCCACGCTGAATTTATATAATATATATATATATATATATATATATATATATATATATATATATATATATATATATATATATATATATATATATATATGGGTTGGAAACTAGGCTGCTAGCTCCTCCTCTTAGAGTACAACCACCTATCTTCCTCATTGGTGTCTGGTTTACATGCCTCTTATTGAAACTGTGTACGGAATTTGCATCTACCACATTCGCTTTCACTTCAGTCCACTTGCCTTGTATTCCTAAGACGAAGAAGTGCTTCTTAATAGAATACTCCAGTAGGGTTTACTGTGGGACTAGTTTTCTTCCAGTCTTCTATACTTCAAGCCATCTTCAACATACCTTTAGCAAGATTATAAAGAAAATAAACCCTTCAGTTTTTGGTAAAAGACACTTATGTACAGTTCACGTTTATAGGAAACGTTTCGACACGTGGCTTCTTCAGTCCTGGTAAAATAAACAGTTCTTTTTATTTTACCAAATACTTTTCTAATTGCTCAGTTTACACGTGACTTCATCATCAAATGTGATATTACTTTTGTAGGAGATGCAACATTAACCAAACACTTCCTAGGGGTGCGGGGCATAGAAAAGGTTGGGAACCTTTGCTTTACACACACTCCAGTAACAATCAGAACGTTCTTCTGTGTTGAAGGTTTCAACCCAATCAGAAGAGGCTTTCAGCGATAACTATAATCAAGTCTTGGTCTATAAAACTTGCTAAAGGTCACCTTCAAATCACAATAACATGAACAGTTCCCCGAGATACCGTACACCAGCGTTGAAAATTTAAACCGTATCGGACGAGGCTGTTTGAAATTATAAACGGAAACAATGAAAGAGAAAAATTGAACCACGTTTCTCCCTCCTGTCAAGGAATACCACCATGACTTTTACTCTCACTACCACAACATACGTATTCGTTGACCCAGATTTCGCCAAAAAAGAGCATACGTATTCGATGCTCCAGGTCACTTTCACCACAAGGACATGGTGAAAAAACACTACGCACAGAGAAAACCCTTATATAAAAACACTATTTCGCTCTAAACAGAGTTTCATCATGTTATTATTGGCTCGATAAAACTCTACTACTAGAAAAACGTTGCGCATATAAGTAAAATGACACATGCAACTAATATGACATTTTATTGTGGCGACGTTTCGCTCTCCAGGAGTTTTATCAAGCATCTGTGTCCGTTTACCTAACATTCTATCGGTAATTCTACTTTTATTGCATAAATATAGGTTTGTTCTTCGCGTAGTGACTTTTTACCATATTTGAGGACAAGTTTTGGCAGTCTACACCACGAGGCTAGTTTATCTTCACTAGCCAACGACATAACTACAATTTTTTTTTTTGCCTTGTCACATCCCTTTCGAAAAAAAATAGAGATTATTTAGCACAAAATATATTAATTATCTTTGCTTTGAAAATTGTGCATCTTGAAAAAAAACATAAGAAATGAGTTATTGCCGCAACACATGGGTGAAAAATGGCATGGTGACACCGAGGAAATGTGGAAAATGACACTTATGTACAGTTCAGAATATTTATTAGAGGACACGTTTTGCCCCGAGAGACTTCTTCAGTCTGAAGCCACTTGTGGCGAAACGCTGCCTCTAATGAATGTTCTGAACTGGACGTGTCTTTCTCCACATTTACATTGGTACACAACACTCTCTTGTCATAATTTAACGACAGTTTAATAATAAAACTTTGTATTAAGTGAAGTTGAGTTGTATCAAAACAACCTTGACCATAAATTATATTGAGGGAAAACTTGATCCAAGAGTAGTTTCCAGCCGAGGATGCAACTTTCTCTTATATTGTTTAATCAAGGATAAAAACAGCAAAACTGTCAAAATACAGGATTGAAGGAGCAGCAAATTGTACATCACCATGTGATAAATAAACACAAACCCAGCCTATCTCACCACAGTTGTATTTCTACTACTTCCCTCTCGCAGCTCACCTATGTAAAGGAGGGGCCCCAGATATACAGCGCCTATTTTCAGTGTTCCACGTCTTCGTTGGCTTTCAGTTGAGCTAATGTTCCATTCGCCGGTGACTATCGCCAGCGAGTGGAACGTATATATAATGAACATTACCTCAATTTGAAGCCAACGAAAACGTGGAACACAGAAAAGGTGTTGTATATGCAGGGCCCTCCTGTATACGAGTGTTGCTCAGTCTGGAACATTGTTCCTGGAGTTTACCTGGAGAGAGTTCCGGGGGTCAACGCCCCCGCGGCCCGGTCTGTGACCAGGCCTCCTGGTGGATCAGAGCCTGATCAACCAGGCTGTTGCTGCTGGCTGCACGCAAACCAACGTACGAGCCACAGCCCGGCTGGTCAGGAACCGACTTTAGGTGCTTGTCCAGTGCCAGCTTGAAGACTGCCAGGGGTCTGTTGGTAATCCCCCTTATGTATGCTGGGAGGCAGTTGTTCCAGACTATGGTCCCCTCAAGGAAGGCTCCTTGACGCTGGTGAGGGGCTCTTGATCTAGGGAATTTGATCTGTGCTCCAGTTCCCTGAATTAAGCCTGAATGCCTTCCATCCCCCCATAGGCGCTGTATAATCCTACGGGTTTAGTGCTTCCCCCTTGATTATAATAATAATAATAATCCAGACTATGGAAGAAAACTCTTCTCCTGGCTGAGGGACTGACTGTTTAAAAATTTTTACTTCGTCTTCAAGGGTGATGGACGGATTACATCGTCTCTATATCTCTACTGCTTCTGCTACCTCCTTTTTACTCGACTTAAGAAGCCTACTGTGTAGGCGAAACGTTTCAGAATAAAGATACCTAACTGTTGCAACATGTACTGTGTACCATTATTATATTCACTGTTCCGTTTGTGTTCATTGAGGCAGAATGGCCTGGGTTTATAAAATATGGAGAATATCTTTCTGGGATCGCTCAGAGACCGTAGTACATCTAGTTTAGTTATGTTGAATATATGAACGAACAGGGCACTTATTTTGTGTGTAATTTATTAACGGTTATTTTGGCTCCCTTGCAGGTAAGAACAAGGCCGTGTGAGGGGCATGACGTAGTTAAGGTAAGTCTACACATTATATGTGATGTATAATGAAACAGCTTGCTGGCCTGTCATCATAACCAGCGCGTATTTTTTTTCCAGAGAGTTTCACGTGTTTACCTGTTATTATAGATACCATCCTCCCAAGTTATGTATGTTGTTAGTTTATCTGGTTATCGTGGATTTTAAGGGAAAAGTTTGTCAAACTTAAAGAGAGTAACCTTCCTTACCTAACGTTACTAAAGCTAATTTAAAGTAGGTAAATCTAAGAGAAACAAAAGTGGCTGTAACAGAGGCCAGGAAAACAGATAACACTTCCTTGGAAAAGTAATATTATGAGGGTGAGAAGTTGCTGAGGGTGAGAAGTTGCACAAGTGGTACATTGTTGGCTACCATCTTACACATGACAGTGTCCCGCTGGCTGGCTGGCTGGACCATACACTGTAATGGGTACAGGTGATGTACCACTGTAACCTGTTCTCGTGCAAGAATAACGGCCATCTTCCCGATCGATGTCTCTAGAAAATATTTATATATAATTATTTTAGGTTAGATTAACACACCGCTCACACTCTTGTACTTGTCAGTATGGGTTATTTTGTACACTTATAACTCGAAAGTCGCTTATGATGACTTATCTTGGTTTTATGGCATATATAATTTGAGTGGTATGATAATATATATACCATGAAAGCTTCTGCGGCTGTGTGAGGAGACAGTAAGTTGGTGCTGTTGATACAACCAGGTCACAGACGTGCTGGGTGTAAAACTTTCCTATTAGAGTGTTTGTGCTCAGTGGTACAGCGTTGTGGCTGTTTATTCAAGTACGGATATGTTATGCTCGCAGATTGTGAGATAAGAAGCGCATAAATGTGTCTTATTCCCGCAAGTTCTTATGTGTTTCATGTAAGCATGATTTTTCCCGCTTTAAAATAAGTTATATAGACTTGTAGGTCATGCTTTTCCCTATTATTTTTATTTCTTGTCTCATATATATATATATATATATATATATATATATATATATATATATATATATATATATATATATATATATATATATATATATATATATATATATATATATATATCGTGCCGAATATGTAAAACTGGTCAATTAGCAAGAACTCATTTAAAATTAAGTCTTTACTAAAAAATTTCTCTTATACGTTTAATTTTTTTTTTTTCATTAATTTTAATGTAAAATTTTTTAATTTTGCTCCAAAAGAATCTTAGAAAACTTACCTAACCTTATTATAACAAGAAAAAATTATATTAGCCTAACCCAACTAAATATATTTTAGATTTATTTACAGTAATTTAATACTAAAACACAGTGAAATATATTTTTTTCGTTAGGTTCAGAATGATTTTGGCGAAATTATTGCATAAACAAATTTTCGCTTGTCCTATATGGCAAGATGACCGTTGCTCTTTAAGCCAAGAGCGCAAGTTCTGCCTATTCGGCACGACATTATATATATATATATATATATATATATATATATATATATATATATATATATATATATATATATATATATATATAGATATGAGGCTCAAGTTAGAGTATGTAGGAAAGAGGGAGATTATGTCCCTGTAAATGTAGGCCTGAGACAAGGATGTGTGATGTCACCGTGGTTGTTTAATATATTTATAGATGGGGTTGTAAGAGAAGTAAATGCGAGGGTCTTGACAAGAGGCGTGGAGTTAAAAGATAAAGAATCACACATAAAGTGGGAGTTGTCACAGTTGCTCTTTGCTGATGACACTGTGCTCTTGGGAGATTCTGAAGAGAAGTTGCAGAGATTGTTGGATGAATTTGTTAGGGTGCGCAAAAGAAGAAAATTAAAAGTGAATACAGGAAAGAGTAAGGCTATGAGGATAACAAAAAGATTAGGTGATTAAAGATTGGATATCAGATTGGAGGGAGAGTATGGAGGAGGTGAATGTATTCAGATATTTGGGAGTGGACGTGTCAGCGGATGGGTCTACGAAAGATGAGGTGAATCATAGAATTGATGAGGGGAAAAGGGTGAGTGGTGCACTTAGGAGTCTGTGGAGACAAAGAACTTTGTCTTTGGAGGCAAAGAGGGGAATGTATGAGAGTATAGTTTTACCAACGCTCTTATATGGGTGTGAAGCATGGGTGATGAATGTTGCAGCGAGGAGAAGGCTGGAGGCAGTGGAGATGTCATGTCTGAGGGCAATGTGTGGTGTGAATATAATGCAGAGAATTCGTAGTTTGGAAGTTAGGAGGAGGTGCGGGATTACCAAAACTGTTGTCCAGAGGGCTGAGGAAGGGTTGTTGAGGTGGTTCGGACATGTAGAGAGAATGGAGCGAAACAGAATGACTTCAAGAGTGTATCAGTCTGTAGTGGAAGGAAGGCGGGGTAGGGGTCGGCCTAGGAAAGGTTGGAGGGAGGGGGTAAAGGAGGTTTTGTGTGCGAGGGGCTTGGACTTCCAGCAGGCATGCGTGAGCGTGTTTGATAGGAGTGAATGGAGATAAATGGTTTTTAATACTTGACGTGCTGTTGGAGTGTGAGCAAAGTAACATTTATGAAGGGGTTCAGGGAAACCGGAAGGCCGGACTTGAGTCCTGGAGATGGGAAGTACAGTGCCTGCACTCTGAAGGAGGGATGTTAATGTTGCAGTTTAAAAACTGTAGTGTAAAGCACCCTTCTGGCAAGACAGTGATGGAATGAGTGATGGTGGAAGTTTTTCTTTTTCGGGCCACCCTGCCTTGGTGGGAATCGGCCAGTGTGATAAAAAAAATAGTAATATATATATATATATATATATATATATATATATATATATATATATATATATATATATATATATATATATATATATATATATATATATATAATATATTTGTCATGCCGAATATGTAAAACTGGTCAATTAGCAAGAACTCATTTAAAATTAAGTCCTTTCTAAAATTTTCTCTTATACGTTTAAAGATATATTTTTTTCATTAATGTTGATGTAAAAGTTTATAATTTTCCACCAAAAGAATCTTAGAAAACTTACCTAACCTTATTATAACAAGTGCAATTTATTTTAGCCTAACCCAATTAAATATATTTTAGATTTGTTTACAATAATTTAATACTAAACAAACACAGTGAAATATATTTTTTTTCGTTAGGTTCAGAATGATTTTGGCGAAATTATTGCATACACAAATTTTCACCTGTCCTATATGGCAAGATGAGCGTTGCTGTTTAAGCCAAGATCGCAAGTTCTGCCTATTCGGCACGACATATATATATATATATATATATATATATATATATATATATATATATATATATATATATATATATATATATATATATATATATATATATATAAATTATATATATATATATATATTATATATATATATAATTATATATATATATATATATATATATATATATATATATATATATATATATATATATATATATATATATATATATATGTGTGTGTGTGTGTGTGTGTGTCGTGGCGAATAGGTAAAACTTGCGATTTTAGCTTAAATAGCAACACTTCTTGCCGAATATAGCAAACAAAAATTTGTTAGGTTCATTCTGAACTTAACGAAAAAAATATGTTTCATTGTGTTTGTTTATTAAATTATTGTAAATTTATCTAAAATATATTTAACTGGATTAGGCTAAATTAAGTTAAATTAGGTAAGTTTTCTAAGGTTATTTTGATACAAAATTATTAATTTTTATATTAACATAAATGAAAAAACATATCTTTAAACGTATAAGAGAAAATTTTAGGAAGACTTAATTTTAAAAGAGTTTTTGCTAATTGACCAATTTTATCTATCTTGCACAACACACACACACACACAAGAGGCGGGGCCAGGAGCTGTGTCTCGACCCCTGCAACGACAATTAGGTGAGTACAATTAGGTGAGCACACACACACACACACACACACACACACACACTAGCAGCAGCAGCCAACATGGTTTCAGGGACGGGAAATCCTGTGTCACAAACCTACTGGAGTTCTATGACATGGTGACAGCAGTAAGACAAGAGAGAGAGGGGTGGGTGGATTGCATTTTCTTGGACTGCAAGAAGGCGTTTGACACAGTTCCACACAAGAGATTAGTGCAAAAACTGGAGGACCAAGCAGGGATAACAGGGAAGGCACTGCAATGGATCAGGGAATACTTGTCAGGAAGACAGCAGTGAGTCATGGTACGTGGCGAGGTGTCAGAGTGGGCACCTGTGACCAGCGGGGTCCCACAGGGGTCAGTCGTAGGACCAGTGCTGTTTCTGGTATTTGTGAACGACATGACGGAAGGAATAGACTCTGAAGTGTCCCTGTTTGCAGATGACGTGAAGTTGATGAAGAATTCATTCGATCGAAGACCAGGCAGAACTACAAAGGGATCTGGACAGGCTGCAGACATGGTCCAGCAATTGGCTCCTGGAGTTCAATCCCACCAAGTGCAAAGTCATGAAGATTGGGGAAGGGCAAAGAAGACCGCAGACGGAGTACAGTCTAGGGAGCCATAGACTGCAAACCTCACTCAAGGAAAAAGATCTTGGGGTGAGTATAACACCAGGCACATCTCCTGAAGCGCACATCAACCAAATAACTGCTGCAGCATATGGGCGCCTAGCAAACCTCAGAACAGCATTCCGACATCTTAATAATGAATCGTTCAGGACCCTGTACACCGTGTACGTTAGGCCCATATTGGAGTATGCGGCACCAGTTTGGAACCCACACCTAGCCAAGCATGTAAAGAAACTAGAGAAAGTGCAAAGGTTTGCAACAAGACTAGTCCCAGAGCTAAGAGGTATGTCCTACGAGGAGAAGTTAAGGGAAATCAACCTGACGACACTGGAGGAAGGAGAGATAATGGGGACATGATAACGACATACAAAATACTGAGAGGAATTGACAAGGTGGACAAAGACAGGATGTTCCAGAGATTGGACACAGTAACAAGGGGACACAGTTGGAAGTTGAAGACACAGATGAATCACAGGGATGTTATTAAGTATTTCTTCAGCCACAGAGTAGTCAGTAAGTGGAATAGTTTGGGAAGCGAAGTAGTGGAGGCAGGATCCATACATAGCTTTAAGCAGAGGTATGATAAAGTTCACGGTTCAGGGAAAGTGACCTAGTAGTAACCAGTGAAGAGGCGGGGGCAGGAGCTTGGACTCGAGTACAACTAGGTGAGTACACACACAAGCTAAGAATTTCAAATTGAGGTAATGGTAGTAATTCAGTGGAGTGATCACAACAGGGAACGCGCGTTCAGGCGGTCCTGTCATTGCCAGTCCATCCCTGGACACTCAGCTACAGATTACAAGAATTTTTCAGCCATTTTACTGAAGAGCTTTGCGATGGCCACAACTGCAACACACGAGTGTTGGCGGAGGCCCCTGACGCGACCAGCAGATAGGGACAAGACTGAATTTTTATCCATTATCCCTTATCATAGGAGGATGGAGTAAGTAGGCTCCTCCATCTTAAGGTGTAATTTTTCTCAGTGAACTTACTTATACTGCTCATCTCCTTGACCCGGTTTCAGTTTTTTTTGGTCACTTGTCTACTGACTTTCTCCTAACCTCTTCGGCTGACCTGATTTCTGGCTTTCTCGCCATTTTCATGTTCAGTTGTCACTTGGTATTGGTCCAGGACGGAGCGAAACGTCGTCTGAAGTTTCCTCTACAAAGTGTGGAGAGAATTATTTCAGCCACGGTATTTTTATTTTTTTCTTAATGAATGACTCGTTCTGAGGGAGGACGAGTCATGGGGTAGGTTCAGAAACATGTTACTGAGAAACATGTAAGACACAACAGCTGTTTTCGAACATTTATTAAGGAGATGTTTTGCCTGTTAAGGGCTTTCTGAATCCATTACAGAGAAGCTGAATAGGAATGCTATATGGGAAAAGATGACAGGTGGTGCATGGGGGCCGGGTTAGTTCAATTTAGGGGGGGTTTTCCCTAAACCCCTAACTCACCCAATTTCTCTTTTCTTTCTCTTTTCTCTTTCTCTCCCCTCTTTCCTTTCTCTTTTTTCTCTCTTTTCTTTTCCCCTCTCTCTCTTCCTCTCTCTCTTCTCTCTCCCAAAAAACAATTTTCCCCCTAGAAAAAAAGGGAAGTTTTTGATTATAATGGAATAGGGTTTCTTTTTCTTAAAAGGAGATAGTGTTTTGGGAAAAAGGGGGTTTTTTCATAAATGTCGTTTTTACCCACCTGAAAAAAATGTGTATTTGATCTGTTTGGATAGTATAATGAAACCCAAGTTTTATCGGGGCGGGACAGGGTTACCTACGGGGCCCTTATTACGACCCCCAGCGGGTTTTTGTTTTATCAGACTGGGGTTCCACTGGTTTAAACAGTCCCCCCCTGAATTTTTAGGGTTTAAATTATAACCATTTGCTAACTGTAGATTGTTTGGGGGGTTTAAAAGGCAGTTTTTTGATTCATTTGGAGGACCCAAACCAGGGGAAGGGAGACACTTTTTTTCATTGGAAAGATTTTACCCCCGACACGTTTTTTCCTGCATGTTTACCATTTTGGTTATGCCTTGACATTCTAGGATTATCTACATCGCTTCATTCTGCAATTTTTTCAAGCTCTCCAAGCTTTGTGTGTGCCACAAGAGCAGGTATTGGTGCAACATAGTCAATGAGTAGTCTGATGTAAGCGAAATAATTTATTTTCACATTAATTCTAATTTTATCTTCTTCAGTACTTTGGAGAAACTGACCGTTCTCTTTCTAAACCAAAGGAGCGTAACAGTAAAATTGGGGTTTGTTTTCCCCCATGTTAGAGATAAAGCCATCCTTTTGGGACTGGTCTTCGTTAAAACCATTACTTACTTCTAATTTTTGGACAATCCCCGTCTGTTTGAATTTTCCCCTTATACACAATTTTCTCAGATAAATTTTATTTTTGGTTTTTGTCTCGAAGATCCCTTTCCCTTTCCCATTACATTGTAAAATGCTCCAAACTTCAGAAACCCATGACTTAACCTGGTTTTTTTTCCCCCTTTCCCTTTTTTCCCCTCTCCTTTTCCCCCTTTGGGGTTTTTTTCGGCCCTTTTGGGTTTTTTGGTCCAATTTTTCCCCCTGTTATGTTCTTGTTCCCCCCCCTTTGTGAGCCCCAGCTCCCTGCAGTGCTCCTCTAAGTCTTTGACTTACTAATACTACTAAACCCCTACTATTTTTTTGGCCATAAACCACATTACACTACTACTCCCAAATACCACCACCACCACCACCACCACCACCACCCTACCACCCCTATCTTTTTCCTTTCCTCCCACCCTTTTTCTCCGGGTCCCTTTCGCTGGTTTATATATACCCCCTCCTCCCTTTTTAGTGTGATTTTGAAAAAGGTCCAAGTGGGAACGAAACGTCGTCGTAAGCCCCCTCTCCAATGGGCGGGTTTTTTTGTGTTTTGGTTCAGTCACGGTTTTTCCCTTTTTTTTATTTATTAATTTCATTATCGTGTTGAAAACCAAAAAAACAGTTCACCCCGGGGACTTATTTTTTAAAATCAGTAAAACCTTTTTTGAAAACCCCAAGCCCCCTCGGCTCTCTTTGTACTGGCTACAAACTCTGGTCACACCAGGTCCAACGTGGTTGTGTGAGCCGAGACCTATCCTGGGACGCCCCTTTTTTGGGGGCCTCCCCAGAAATTTTTTATCACCCAAAGATGATTAGTCCCAGATCCTGTCACGAATCAAAAGAAACACGGTGAAGGATTTTTTGGAGGGGAAAACCAGGGGTGTGAATCATTATATCAGCAAAGCTAATCATAAAATGACTGGGCTGGATAGGCATAGCTTTAGTCAAGTGTTGATTTGGAATGTTGAATGACGCGGACGTAATCTGAGCTATGGAAATAATTTTATGGGATCATGAGTCAGTCCTGAGTTACAGTTGTATGCCTTTGGAATAGTGCTGAAGAAACCATACCACGGGCTGGGATAAAACCCGCGATCAGGATATCTCAAAACTCCAGACCGTCGCGTTAGCCACTGGACCAACTAGCCACAATAAGATTCGTCCAACTAGGTATATTTCTACACCATGGTGGGGGCATAGGTCCCAAACTGTCTACAAATGCAAGTTTTACAGACGAATCTCCACCCAGGGGCCGCAAAACCCCGGCTCAAGTCCCATCATTTTTAAAGGCCAAAAATTTTTAATGACACGATTGTAGAAAAATTTTAGGGGGGATAGAACCCGCGATCAATCTCAAAACGCAAAATTTTGAGTTTGAGATTCTCGGGATCGGGGTTTCCCCACCCCCGCCCGTAGGGGGGGTTTGCAATCGTGTCAATACGATTTCGTGAGTCAGGTAACCATTTATGTTATGGAGAAGCCATTAATTTAAATCTGTTGTGACAAGTTTATAAGTCGGGTAGCTATATTAAATGCAGTTTAAAAGTAATGTTAGAATTACCGACAATATGTTAAGTAAAAGGACATAAGGGGAAACAATAAATTTTTATGTCCCCTTTTAAAGTTACAAAAGCCCTTTGGATAACAAAAACGTTGCCACAATAAATGTCACATTAGTTGCCCCCTTGTGCCCTTTTTACCTAACATGCTGAAAGGGGGGAGCTGTCAGTTTTGGGAGCCAGGTGTGGGGGAGAAGAGGGGGTTTGCTGTGATACACACTTCTTGGTAGACAGATTTTTGCGTAATCTAGTAATGTTAATAATGCTAATCAGGTGGCAGTTGTTGGTGCATCTGTGTCCTCACTCTTGCTCGGGGCAAAACTTGTCTAACATATCATGTAAAAAAAATGGCAGTAACAATACCTTGGAATAGTCTTGTGGGCATTGTTACCAGGCACGCAACAATTGCATTGTTACCAGGCACGTAACAATTGCATTGTTACCAGGCACGCAACAATTGCATTGTTACCAGGCACGCAACAATTGCATTGTTACCAGGCACGCAACAATTGCATTGTTACCAGGCACGCAACAATTGCATTGTTACCAGGCACGCAACAATTGCATTGTTACCAGGCACGCAGCAATTGCATTGTTACCAGGCACGCAACAATTGCATTGTTACCAGGCACGCAACAATTGCATTGTTACCAGGCACGCAACAATTGCATTGTTACCAGGCACGCAACAATTGCATTGTTACCAGGCACGCAACAATTGCATTGTTACCAGGCACGCAACAATTGCATTGTTACCAGGCACGCAGCAATTGCATTGTTACCAGGCACGCAACAATTGCATTGTTACCAGGCACGCAACAATTGCATTGTTACCAGGCACGCAACAATTGCATTGTTACCAGGCACGCAGCAATTGCATTGTTACCAGGCACGCAACAATTGCATTGTTACCAGGCACGCAACAATTGCATTGTTACCAGGAACGCAACAATTGCATTGTTACCAGGAACGCAACAATTGCATTGTTACCAGGCACGCAACAATTGCATTGTTACCAGGCACGCAACAATTGCATTGTTACCAGGCACGCAACAAGTGCATTGTTACCAGGCACGCAACAATTGCATTGTTACCAGGCACGCAGCAATTGCATTGTTACCAGGCACACAATTGCATTGTTACCAGGCACGCAGCAATTGCATTGTTACCAGGCACGCAACAATTGCATTGTTACCAGGCACGCAACAATTGCATTGTTACCAGGCACGCAACAATTGCATTGTTACCAGGCACGCAACAATTGCATTGTTACCAGGCACGCAACAATTGCATTGTTACCAGGCACGCAACAATTGCATTGTTACCAGGCACGCAACAATTGCATTGTTACCAGGCACGCAACAATTGAATGGACTGCAAAGTATTATGTCTCTCCTTTTGCAAGCCTGGAAATATTAATATAAAATCTGCTGACAATACCACTTTTAATAATAATTATAATAACCACCATTTATATCTTCGGAAGTAAATGGTATAAAATACCGGCATGGTGGAAATAAACACATAAGCAGTATAATGTAACCTTTTATTGACAACGTTTCGCCCACACAGTGGACTTGATCAAGTCAGTGTTTTTGACTTGATAAAGCCCACTTTGTGGGCGAAACGTTGTCAATAAAGGATAACATTATACTGCTTATGTGTTTATTTTTCCATCTATTTCTTCAAGTACATGTACAGTGTATACAGGCGTAACCGACATCAAATTAGGTCAGTTTTGTCCCCAGGATGCGACCCACACCAGTCGACTAACACCCAGGTACTTATTTTACTGATAGGTGAACAAGGACAGCAGGTATCTTAAGGAAACACGTCCTAATGTTTCCACCCGTACCGAGGATCGAACCATGGACCTGAGTGTGTGAGCTGAGTGGGCGTGTTGGACGCTTAACGTATCGTCATTCAGTTGTGAATCATCAGTATCGTCTGGTAACTTAGAATGTAAAAAAAAATTTTATATCTCTGTGTAAAATTAATTGTGATATCGCTAGTCGTCACGAAAACTGCTTCACGTGGATGGTTGAAGATAATTATCAAGATAATTATCAAGATAATTATCAGTGTGACTTTGTCAATGGTCCAAGTCGGACCGAAACGTCGTCGTAAGCTTCTCTCTTTTATGTGCGGGTTATTTGTGTATAATTATCAACTGTGTTGAAGAACATGAGTGTTGTAGATTAAAGGTTCAGAGAGCCCATAAGTTGATGAATTAGACACATGTGCAACACTTGGGTATCTTTGTTGAGGTAATAAAGATACCCAGGTGCTGTACATGTGTTTAATTCATCAGTATGAGTATTTAATGCTGCTGCTGCTCCTCCTCCTCCTGCTACTGCTCCTCCTCCTCCTCCTGCTACTGCTCCTCCTCTTCCTCTTCCTCCTCTTCTTCCTCTTGTGTTCGACTCTGCTACAAGATGGGCGAGTCATGCCGGAGATAGCTATAACAAGTGTGACACTCACTCACTAATAAAGACATACCCACCACTGACATCAACAACCAACAACAATTGTACCCCAACCAACCAGCGAGGTCCCACCAGTCCATCACCACCGCAAGTTGTTGTTTTGGTTGTTGTGGATATTACTCGACTCGTGAAATCGTAATGACACGATTGCTAACGCGACGGCCTGGAGTTTTGAGACTATGACCGCGGGTTCAATCCCGGCCGGGGTATGGTTTGGGATGGGTTGTGGATATTGTTTTCATTCTTTCGCTGTACGGGTTAACGTCACGACCAGATCTCGAAGACAACTACCATGGGATATCTTCCAAACTTTTACTTAGGCTGTGGGTACATATAGGAAAAGTAATTCACCAGGTACCAGATCAACCAGACTGTGATGGATATTTGTAGATGAATGGTTCAGAGAACCGACATGTTGATAAATTAGACACATGTGCAACTCTTGGGTATCTTTATTGGGGAAACGTTTCGCCACACAGTGGCTTCATCAGTCCATACAAAGGAGAATCTTAAAGAACAGGAGGAGAATGAGGTAATCAGTCCCTCAACCTTGAGACGATGTGGTCAGTCCATCAATCTTGTGATGGATATGTGGGTCGGGCCACCAGCAGCAACAGCCTGGTTGAAAATGGTATAAAATACCGACAAGTTGCAACAGTTGGGTAGCTTTATTGACGAAACATTTCGCCTACGCAGTAAGCTTCATCAGTCAAATACAAAGGGAGTCATAGTGATGAAATAAAGATGTAATCAGTCCCGGTTGACTAGGCAAGTAACAGACGAGCTTGGCCCAAGACCGGGCTCTGGGAGTATGGAAAACTCTGGGAACTCATCATAGGTAAGGTACAGTGTGTAGGAACAACTGGATCATTTGTTCTTGCAGGCACACAGACATGGACACAAAATGTATAATGTATACATTGAGCCTAGGATAATTCAATAAAGTCCTTGTGATTTATTTTGACAAAACGCCACTCGGCCACAGTTTTCCCACAGTAAGTCACAAGAAATAGGAAATTGTGTTCACAAATAGGTAGTGGTGAATGGTTTTGAAAACCGACAAGTTGAAGAATTGAGACACTTGTGCAACATGTGGGAATCTTTATTGAAGAAACGTTTCGCCACACAGTCGCTTCATCAGTCCAATACAAAGTAGAAATGGGTAAGGAGAGGAGGAGTTCGAGGTAATCAGTCCCTCAACCTGGAATCGATGTGTTCAGTCCATCACTCTTGTAGAAAGTGCAGCATAGGGCCAGAGAGGTGGCTTATATACTGCAGTCAGATGAGTTGAAGCAGGAGGAGGCGGGATCACAGTGGGACCTGCCACTTCTGTAAGTAGGTCGTTGTCCAAAGGTTGAGCAAACGTTTCGCCACTGTGTGGCGAAACGTTTCTTCAATAAAGATTCCCATATGTTGCACAAGTGTCTCAATTCTTCAACTTGTCGGTTTTCAAAACCATTCACCACATCTGTCAGACACTGCAACATCATGGGATCTTGGTACAAAGACTTCAACGCTTGCCCAACCTTTGGACAACGACCTACTTACACTAGTGGCAGGTCCCACTGTGATCCCACCTCCTCCTGCTTCAACTCATCTGGCTGCAGTATATAAGTCACCTCTCTGGCCCTATGCTGCACTTCCTACAAGAGTAATGGACTGAACACATCGATTCCAGGTTGAGGGACTGATTACCTCGAACTCCTCCTCTCCTTACCCATTTCTACTTTGTATTGGACTGATGAAGCCACTGTGTGGCGAAACGTTTCTTCAATAAAGATTCCCACATGTTGCACAAGTGTCTCAATTCTTCAACAAATAGGTAGTAGTTAGGTAAGACACATATGCAACAGTTAGGTATCTTTATTACGAGATAAAGATACCTATTACCTTTATTACGTAATAAAGATACCTAACTGTTGCATATGTGTCTTACCTAACAACCTGTCGGTATTTTATACCATTTTAATGTTCAAATAGGTAGTAAATAAACAGTGCAATGGAATGTTTATTAGTACAATATTTCGTCAAGAAGTGAGCTTTATCAAGTACGTTTGGTACTTGGCAAAGCCCAGTAAAGACCTCACTGCTTTACCACTAGTCGACGTTACGTCTCTATTGAGTATATTATAAATAAGTGTACTGGGGTTTATTGACTGATATTCGCAGAATGTTTACCCAACAGTTTTTTTTATGCACTGTTCCATATTTGCATATAATCTTCGGAAGACATACCTCCAGAATTTTTCTGTATTGTTAAAAAAGTCTCTCTACCTCCATTTGTATCGCATCTCTGCCACAGAGTTTCTAAGTGTTATTTCGTGAAGTCGAATCACGTGGCCTGGTGGTTAACGCTCTCGCTTCACACGGTGAGGGCCTGGGTTCGATTCCCAGCCAGGGTAGAAACATTGGACGTGTTTCTTTCCACCTGTTGTCTATGTTCCCCATCAGTAAAATGGGTACCTGGGTGTTAGTCGACTGGTGTGGGTCGCATCCTGGGACACTGACCTAAGGAGGCCTGGTCACAGACCGGGCCGCGGGGGCGTTGACCCCCGGAACTCTCTCCAGATAAACTCTCCAGATAAACCTTACTCTTTTAAATGTCAGTTTTTTTTATCAGTAAGGTGTAAATGAAATCAGAAGTCTGTTTCAAGTTGTGAATGATATAACCGTAAATATCTTAAAGGTGAATAAGATCATTGTAATATATTAAAGGTTTGGATAAAAATCACTGTCTTCATGTCTTTCTAAGGGTAAATAGCTTTAGTACGTTGATTCTTTCTTCAAAGTTCTAGTTTCTTTGCTCTGCTTTTTATCCATTGTCGTCTTCGTTTATATAATATGGAGACCAGAGCTAGCAACTTATTTAAGATATGATCTTTCAGGCTTCTTACATAGTGTTTCATTGTTCTTTCTCCTTTTATTTGCTTGAAATATCAAGCTTTGCACCCTATGAATAAATTACTTCGATATAAATAAAGTACTGAGAATATCGAATCAAGTAAGAACCAGAAACAACGGGTTTAACTTAGATAAATTTAGATTTAGAAAGGACATAGGTAAATACTGGTTTTCAGAGTTGTCAATGCGTGGAACAATTTTCCGAGTAGGATAACAGAGGCTAAGACCTCGGGTAGCTTTAAAAAGAGATGAGTGAGAAGGGCTGGGTTTGATTAGTACCTGAGATATTGAAGCTGAATTTTTAGGAAAAGGTTGGACAAGTGGGTGAGTGCTAATGGTTGGTTTAGAGGGAAAGACTTGACTAGTTTGGGCCAGTGGGTCTGCTCAGTGTTCCTCCATTCTTATGTTCTTATGTATCTTTGTTTGCGTCTAGACATTGTTTTTTGTACTAGGTGTCACTGCCAGTGACCACTTCAAGATTTTTCTCATTTGGTGATAATTGGTATAAAATACCGACATGGAAAAATAAACAGAAATGCAGTATAATGAAATTCTTTATTGACTTCGTTTCGCCTACACAGTAGACTTTATCAAGTCACAAACAGATCTACCTGGGTGAAGAGTGCATGAGAGTGGGGAGTCAGGTGGAGAATGCTGGATAGGTTGTATTTGAGAAGAACCTGTAAGGGACGCCGAGAATGTTTGATAGGATGGTTCTGAGACGAACCTGTAAGGGACGCCGAGAATGTTTG